>NW_024881505.1:0-262500 GCF_019059575.1 Amphibalanus amphitrite
GCCGCGCCTATTGCTCGGGCGGCTATATGTTGGCAATGAATGAACTGCCGCCAATGAATGGACTGCCGCTCCGAGACCGACTGAGTCAGAGTCGGAAGTGGAACTCTGCCGCTGCGAGCGCCCGCGGCTACAGCTCACGCGCCGTGGGCTATTTGCCGTGCTCTGCGGCGACGGCTGTGACAGTGATGGCGGCTGCTGATTGGCTGGCGCTGCGACGCCAGGGCAGCCGCCGATTGGGTTTTCTCCTGGAACCTTCTCGGACGAAAGGTCGTCTGAAACGTCTGAAAGTCATTGTCATGGACGGGGGGATTGGGTCTGGAGCGGGGGGCTAGGCTTGGAACTAGACTTGCACTGAACTTTGGCTTTGGCTTGGAACTGGTCTTGCTTGCCAATACAATGTGACTAATGTTTTGCATAAAGTCTATCACGGCCATGTCTACATTTGGTGGCAGCGGTTGCCGGTTAACGAGCTTCGCTCTTTCGTAACAAGTCTTAATTATGACTTGAAGAGTCGTACTTACCAAGAGTCAAGAACGAACTGAGGATGAAGACGTTCTCGACTGGTCCGCTCGGCGCTCGGCCTTGGGCCTGGCCTACTTCGCGAGTGCATCCGGTGAACTCGGAACTGTGAGTTTTCGTGTCTGGTCCCGCCTCGGCCATGATTTTGTGCCTGAGTCGAGACTGTCAGTGACTTGTGCCGCCCAGAACTATGGTGAAGCAGTGCACTGGTGTCTCAGTGTGCAGCCGCTGCCGCTGTTTGTTGGAGCGGCTTGTCGGTGAGCTCCGGCGCTCCGCTGGCTCGACGAGAGGTGAGCGGCCGTTCCGTTAGCCATGCGCTGGCTCAACGAGTTGAACTGTTGAAGTGAGTGGCCAGCTGGCCCTCTTCAGTCTTCGGTGTTAGCGGGCAGTGGCTGGCTTGATCTGTTGCCGCCACCTGCTGTCGCAGACGCTGCAGATTCAAGATTTCAAGCTCTTCGTTCGTCGCCGCTGTCAGTCGTGGCGACTGAAGTGACCGTTTGAAGTTCGGTCGTCGCCGCCGTCCATCGTAGCGGTCCTTGTGATTGCGATGATCGCCTCCGAGTGCGTCCGCCGTCGCCGTCGCTCGTGGCGACCGCTGTCGCAGTCTTCTTCGTCGCCTTCAAGTTGCAGCCGCCGCTCCTCGGCCGCCGGTCTCGGGCCAGAGCTGCTGTGACGTCAGCAGTCACGTGATGCTGCTCGTCGCTCGGCCGGCTGTGCGTCAGCTGATCGCCGCGGCCGCTTCTGCCGGCTGCCTGACGGCCTGACGGCCTGGCGGGCCAATGGATGGGCAGACGGCGAGGATCTTCATCGACAGACGGCTATAAGATAAGTGCATTAATCGATTGTGTTGTGTCTATTGTGTAGTGTATGTATTTTGTTTGTGATGTGTAGATAGGTGTGTCAATTTGGCAAAATGAATCTCGGGGAGCAGAGTGGGTCTGGGGACGTGCGCCGCGGGGCGATCGGTGGATTTTCTTTTGGGGCGCCAAAGTTCTCTGGGGAGAGTGGCTCAGCCTGTGACAGATTTTTGGCGGATCTGGACACTTTCTACACTTTTCACAACTTGGATGATGAGTTCAAGCTGCGCTTCCTGCCGCTGTGCTTGACCGGGTTCGCACGGGATGCTTTTGAGGCCCTCCCACGGGAGGAAAGGGACACGTTCAGCCGGGCTGCTAGTGCTCTCCGCCACTTGTTCATCAAACCGTGCGCGCTGGATGCTCATAGCCAGCTTCAGCAGTTAACGTTTGACCCGTCGACCTCTCTTGACGCGTTTGTCATCCGACTGCGTGCTCTAGTGGCTGAAGCGTTCCCGGGGAGTGTGTGCGATCAGGTGCTCTTCCACTCTTTCCTCACGGCTCTGCCGAGAGAGTATAAGCAGAAGATAATTTCGACCGGTATCGAAACCTTCCCAAAAGCCGTAGAAAAAGTGAGCAATATCATTCGTAGTGAGCGCGTCTCAGTTCAGGATCGGGCCCCGGTGCGCCAGGTTAGCCAAGCTGGTGGGAATGAGATGCTGGAAAAGGTGCTTCAGCGGCTGGAGCAGCTGGAGCTTCAGGTCGCGCGGGCGGCTCAGCCCGCGGCCGCCGCTCGGGAGCGGGGACCGGCGCGAGCGAGGGCGGCGCGCGCACGGGACGGTCGGTCGAGCGCGGGCCGGCCGGACGGGGGCCGCCAGGGGCGCGGCCGGCGCGCATGTTTTGCCTGCGGCAGCGAGCAGCATCTGCGTGCGGCGTGTCCCCATCGGCGCGCACGGTGCTATACGTGCGGCCGAGACGGGCACATTTCCCGTGTCTGTGACCGGGGGAAACGACGCCGGGGTCACGGTAAATTGCAGCGCCCACCAGTGCCCCCCGTCCCAAAACCCGCCGCAGTGAGGCCGGAGAGGGCCAAGTGCGCTCCCGATGCTGCAGGTGAGGCGCCATGAAGGTTGATGATGTGGGCTGTCAGACGGAGAGCTGCCAGCACATTTCTGCGTTCAATTGGCCCCTCAGTTTCATTCAGAGTGAGCAGGGTAAGGATGAGGTGCTGGCCGAGCTGGCACGGCTACTTGCGACCGGCTCGTGCCCCTCTCGCCACAGCGTCTCGAGCGCTGTGAGGCCGTGGCTGAGACACTGGTCTCGGCTACGCCTCCTCGACGGCGTGATTTTCAAAGTGTACCGCAGCCGTCCGCAGGCCCCTGAGGCGCTGCAGGTGGTAATTCCGTCTGAGCTTGTGGCAGGTGTGCTCACTTCTCTGCATGCAGGCCCGTGTGGAGGACACTTTGGTCATGAGAAGTTGTTCAAACAGGCGCAGAGACGATTCTTTTGGCTGGGGATGTGTTCAGATGTGGAGAAGTTCTGTCAGCAGTGCGACCGCTGTGCCGGCCGCAGCTCCCCCAACCCGCCACCCCGAGCGTCTATGGGCGAGTTGTACGCAACTGAGCCCTGGGAGGTGGTGTCCATTGACTTTTTGACCGATCTTCCCACTACAGCGCGCGGCAACAGACACCTGCTGGTGGTCTGTGATCACTTCACCCGCTGGGTGGAGGTGTTCCCGCTTCCTGACATGCTGGCTGTGACGGTCGCAGAGACTCTGGCGTCACAAGTGTTTTCCCGCTTTGGGTGTCCCAAGCGTCTTCACTCTGACTGTGCCGCTCAGGCGCGGATACAAGGGGGGGGGGGGCCATGGGGGCCATGCCCCCCCCCTTGGCCGATTTTTTTCAAAAATAAAATAAAAAGTTAAAAACTTAAAAAGCTGAAAAGGGGGCCTCCTGAAAATAAAGTGGCCGAAATCCGATGAGTTTTTTTTTAACCTACCCACTTAGTTATTTCTTAGAAGACTAGCTGAGAAGACTTCTTTGTTAGAAGATTGGTAAAGCTTTTCATAACTTGGAGGTCTCTTATACTCACAGAGATGACCACTTTTACAGGGCCTCCTAACCTGCACAGAGGGCCTCCAAGCCTGCACAGATGTTGAGATGTTGCCTGAACAGCTAGATAAGCTCAATAGACGCAGTTTTTTTTTTGGGGGGGGGGGGCCAACAAGTGGGAAGATGGGGCCTCCAACAGGTGGGATTATGGGGGGGGCCTCCTGGTTTCTAATGGCCCCTCCCTTGGAGATTTTCTGGATCCGCCCCTGGTGCCGCTAATTTCAGAAGCCAGGTGATGTCGGAGCTGTGCCGAATCATGAGCATACAGAAAACGAGCACCACTGCTTTCCATCCACAGGGAAACAGCCGCTGCGAGCGGGTCAATCGGACCATCCTAGGGATGCTGGCGAAGTACCTGACGGATAATCACAGCGAGTGGGACCGCCACCTGCCGCTGCTGATGCTCGGTTACCGTGCCCAGATTCACAGGTCGTTGGGGTACAGTCCCTTCTTCTTGATGTTCGGTCGGGAGCCGAACCTGCCCATTGACGCTGAGATTGACTCCCCTACCACGGCCCGTGCTCGGTCCGCCGCGGAGTATGTAGACGAGCTGTGTAGCGGTCTCCGTAGCGCGTACCGAGAGGCCCTCAGCGTGTCTGATAGGAGGCACAATCAAAACAAGCGTTTGTATGAGCGGAAAATGAATGAGTTTCATTACAGTGTGGGTGATCGGGCCATTCTGTTTCGTGGTGTTGCCAAGCGTGGCGAATATCACAAGTTTATGAGGCCCTGGAAACCCGTGGTAATTGTCGCCAAGCGCGGGGATCTTAACTATCGTGTGAGACTGGAGGACGGGAAAATGTTGTGTGTGCACCACAATAGGTTAAAGCCATGTACCGTGCCCTCTGGTAACACGACAGAGCCAGATCCAGCCGCCAGTGGCGCGGCAGACCCGGTAAGTGGCCGCTCAGACTCTGCTGAGCAGGCCGGTCAGTCGGCGAGTGCGACACGGGCTGAGACCGCTGGGTCACCACCTGTCGCGGGGACGAGTATCTGTGCTGTCCCAGGGAGCGCAACTGAAGTGCCGACGCGTTCCACAGCTGAGCCTCCAGCTGAGGCTGCCGTTTCACAGGGTGCAGACTCAGAGCAGTCGGTTGGTCTCCGTGTGACCTTCCGGCCGATACCGCTGCCTCGCAGTGCGGTACCCCCGGTGGCTCCGAGACGCTCTACGCGTGAGCGTCGGCCCCCTGACCGATATGTAGCCGTAATGTAAGACACCTGATCGCAACACTGCCCAGCCGCAGCTGCCTTTAGCGCGCTTTATCTTGTGCTTTGACTGGCCAGCAGAGCCTAGATGGACGCGATCTGAACGCGTCGAGCGACTAGCGCGTGGCGTAAGTGGCGGAAAGTACGGCAGTGGGTCTCGTCTTATCCTTACCGGCTGATGTGTGTCCTGTCTCGTGCCCCGATGACCCGAGCTGGCCTTTTATGTCGTTTGTATATATCGTGTTGTTGGCGTCACTCGTTGTGACGCATTTTTATTCTGGTTCCCAGGGGACGCGCGCTGGAGCCGGCGCGCTTCATGCGGCTGGCGCCTCTTTGTAAGCGGGGAGGAGTGTAGGAGGGCTCCTTCTCCTGTGCCGCCGCCTATTGCTCGGGCGGCTATATGTTGGCAATGAATGAACTGCCGCCAATGAATGGACTGCCGCTCCGAGACCGACTGAGTCAGAGTCGGAAGTGGAACTCTGCCGCTGCGAGCGCCCGCGGCTACAGCTCACGCGCCGTGGGCTATTTGCCGTGCTCTGCGGCGACGGCTGTGACAGTGATGGCGGCTGCTGATTGGCTGGCGCTGCGACGCCAGGGCAGCCGCCGATTGGGTTTTCTCCTGGAACCTTCTCGGACGAAAGGTCGTCTGAAACGTCTGAAAGTCATTGTCATGGACGGGGGGATTGGGTCTGGAGCGGGGGGCTAGGCTTGGAACTAGACTTGCACTGAACTTTGGCTTTGGCTTGGAACTGGTCTTGCTTGCCAATACAATGTGACTAATGTTTTGCATAAAGTCTATCACGGCCATGTCTACAATAGTAAGACGCTTCATTTTCCCCTTGCCACCAGACTATCCGTCATCCTGCTATCTCTCACCAGTCGCCATCCTCTTTGTCTTCAGTTTTTTTTTTTAGCACTCTCCGTATCCTCTCCTCATCCCACCTGCATCAGAGCTCCCGCTCTCTTATCAGCCTGTCATTTCGTCTTCCCATTCTATATTATCGCTTAGTGAACATCATATTTGTTGTATTTCCCCCCCCCCCTCTCTCTCTCTCTCTTTCGCTCTCTCATCTCTCTCCCTCCTTCGCTCTCCCTCTCCCTTTCCCTCTCCTTCTCGCTCTTCCTCGCTCTCGCTCGCTCGCTCGCTCTCTCTCTCTCTCTCTCTCTCTCTCTCTCTCTCTCTCTCTCTCTCTCTCTCTCTCTCTCTCTCTCTCTCTCTCTCACTCTCTCTCTCTCTCTGTCTCTCTCTCCCTGTATCTCCCTCTGCAGGGTATGACGCCATTTTGACCGGCGCCGCGGTGACTTAGCACGGCGCCGGTCATTAACGATGGTGTGATGGAGCCGACCGGGCCGGTACCGATCGACAGACCGCCGCCGCCGCCGCTAACTCATTAGCTGGTGTCGATAGGCGGCTGAGGGCGCAGCTGGGCTCGGCGCCGAGCGTCCACCTTGCGCGCCGTCCAGACGACCGGAAGTGGGTGCTCGGGAGGCGATATTTCCCCAGGCAGACGACAACATTTCCCCAGACGGGCGGCGATATTTTGCCGTCTGCCAGGAGGGCCGTTAGTTGGCGGCGCGCCGGCTGGCGTCGGCCACTCGCGCCGGTCCGCGGAGGCCGCGGCCAGTTCGGGCGACGTGTGCCGTGAAATATTCCCGGCAGAATGAAATACTGCACAATCATGCAGTCCAATCCGGCGGGCGGCTCGCGCCGGCCGAGCGCCGACCGGCGCGGTGGTCGGTGGTGGGTGGTCGCCGGGCCGGCGGTGAGCTGCCGACCTGCCCGAGGGGTGGTCGGTGGTGGGTGGTCGCCGGGCGGTGAGCTGCCGACCTGCCCGAGGGGTGGTCGGTGGGTGGGTGGTCGCCGGGCCGGCGGTGAGCTGCCGATCTGCCCGAGGGGTGGTCGGTGGTGGGTGGTCGCCGGGCGGTGAGCTGCCGACCTGCCCGAGGGGTGTAAGATCGCAGCTCGGACAAACGCCTGCTGTTCTGGTCGCGTGTTATAAACCTTCTTACGAGTGCCTTATGTACGTACATCCAGCAAGTATATAGCTCCTTGTATTCCAAGACATTTCAGTGGCATGCTTTTAAATGCGTAATAAATGCTGAATGTGGCCCAGCGACCCCACGAAAAAGGCATGCAGCACAACCCACGTATATGAAATTCGTATTCGTATATTACGGAAATACGAAATAGACTGAGATTTTCACGAACATTCACAATAAAACTGCCTTTCAAAATTTGCTTGTCGCCTTTGCTGGCGTTGGCAAACAAGCGGGCCCATTATTTCATAGATCTAAGAAGGCGGTTTTCATTGAAGTTTTGAAAAGAACGTTCATTAAAACCAATCACAAATGGATGAAAAATGGTAATTAAGGCTGAACCAACAAAATCGTCCTTCATACTGGGAGACCGATTCAGTCAGCTTTACGGCCCCATACGTTTGATCGAAAGTTCCGCTCATAACAAGGGTATCAAATCCCGGCCGACTTGTTTTGACCGCTGGGTGTCGCGCTGGTGTCAGCAGAGGACTATGCTGAGACGGCAGAGAGCCACTCAGGATATCAGTGGAGACGATGCTCTACTCGTATACGAGGGGGTACCCAAAAGAAACGGGAATTGTTTCATATCTGTTTATTAACTGATCCCTACACATCGTCACTCATGTCACCCTCAAAGTACTCTCTCTCCCTGCGAGACAATGCACCTATCCAGACGCGTTTTCCAGCGCCCAAAGCAGCTCTGAAACTCTTGCAAGGTAATGCCTTGCAGAGCTATCGTCGTTTTTACTTTTACCTCATCAAAGTCATCGAAACAGTTTCCTTTGAGGTCTTTTTCATTCTGGGGACCAATAAAAAGTCACAGGGTGCCGGATCCGGTGAATAGGGAGGGTGGATCAGTGGGGTCATGCTATTTTTTGTCAGAAATTGTCTGACACTCAAGACGGTGTGCGCTGCGCATTGTCGCGATGAAATCACCACTCCTCGCTTCGCCACATGTCGGGGAGTTTCCGTCTCACCGTGCTTCGCACAAGCCGCAGAACGTGCAAGTAAAACGTCTGATTGACAGTTTGACCAGGGGGGAACAACTTCCTTTCGCACAATTCCCTTTGCATCGAAAAAACAAATCAGCATTGTCTTGACATTTGACCTCACTTGGCAAGCTTTTTTAGGGCGCTTTTGGGGTAACATTTGACCAGTTTTTAAGTGCGAAAATCGTTCATAAACCCGCGTCTTGCTCATGGCAGCATCTTTGTATGCTGCTTGAAGCATTGCAGCCGTTTCAGTCGCCGACTTCCCCAGCAGGAAACAAAATTTCACAGATGCGCGTTGTTTGCTCAGTTCCGCCATGCATAAAAAACGACGGATCGGGCGGGAGTGCTTCAATAAACACGTGCGCCACGCGGCCGCGCCTCTTCATTTCGTCACCTCGCAATGCAGACTAGGTCCCAGGGGCCAGACTGGTTTGCCTGTAGCAGGGCAATGCCGAACTGCAACTTGCTTGGCCTACAGAGAACGATTCCCGTTACTTTTGGGTACCCCTCGTAGTCCCTCCTCCTACACAGTGTACAGAAACTTCAGTAATGTAAGCCAACTGCACTTTTCAGCTGCTAATTTGCTGTAATTGTCAATGGCAACCGCTGACGCGCAATACAATACAACATCCCACCTAAAACCACTATCGGACATATGTAACACAAAATCTATCTACCTACACATGCAATATCCCATTTTCGTTCCTCTCTCTCCCTCCTTCTCTCTCTCTCTCTCTCTCTCTCTCTCTCTCTCTCTCTCTCTCTCTCTCTCTCTCTCTCTCTCTCTCTCTCTCTCTCTCTCTCTCTCTCTCTCTCTCTCTCTCTCTCTCTCTCTCTCTCTCTCTCTCTCTCTCTCTCTCTCTCTCAATCTCTCCATCTTTCTCATCGCGCCGCCACAGCGCAGCTCGGTCTGGCCAAATGAACGGCGAGCCGACCAAGGCAGGCCCACGGTCTCCGAGCCACAGTTAGAACACGCCAGTCCCGCCAACAGGTCGACAACGGGCGTTAGTTAAATACGAGAGTGTTCCGCTCAAGTGCGGAGAACCGGACAGCACAGCAGAATTTCCAGAGCCACAATCACCTGACTCGCGCTGTCTGGCGGCTGCCGGCTTTGTCACAAAAATAACTTCACTGCTAGGAACCAGGCGGTTAATTACTTATTGCTAATCTACGCTCAGAAGTTACATGTAAAGCCAGTGACTTAGCACTTGTGAAAAACAAGACAAAGGCATGCGGTTATGTCAAATGTAAAACTGATTCCGCAATCGTACATAAGTTTTCTAGGCACGGAAACAATCTGAGCAATATTTTCCTTCCTTTATGATCTTTCACATCTCCTCATCGGCTGTCCTCGTAAAGTAAGGGCAATGGTGACTGATAAGTTATTTGACCCTTTCTTATGCGTGGTTCACACCGGATCCGTAATGACGCCGTAACCGTTACGGACGTAATGAGCTAGAGATTTCTCAAGATTCCCCAAGCATTGTGACTTTTGTAGACGAAGTTGAAATGTGGCAACCAGTCGCCGTAAACTGGCAGCGTCCACCGTACTCGTTACGGAACGTAACAGAAGTTGGGAAAATTGAACTTTTCGGCTCGACCGGCCGCCGTAATGACTTTTATCGACATGTATCTCCAAAACGGTTTGACTGTTTGATGAGCGGTCTTCTTTGGGGAGGGGCTGCATCCTTTCTACCCTGAACTGTGCTATTGATATTACTCATGAGTGCCTGCTACAGCACGTGTCACGTGCGACGAGAGAGGTTCCAAAAGAGCTCGTCATACCATAACTCGGGAACGGCTGAATGGAAACGGTTCAATATTTGTTTGTTGTTTTGGCTGGGTGCACACTACACATCCCGTGACCTTAGGACGATTTCGAATTGCCTCAGCGCGTGCGCACGTGCGCACCCCTTTTTCACATCTCGGGATTGGCTGTGCCAATCGCGCCCATATTTGGTATGCTGAATGACATCATGTTCATATGCAAATTGCACAGGTTGACAAAAGCATTGATCTGCACGTGCGCACGTGCGTGCCCCTTTTTCATATCTGGGGATCGGCTGGGCCGATTGCGTTCTTATTTGGTGTGCTGAATGACACCATGTACATATGAAGATTGAACAGATCGGCAAAGGCATTGGTCTGCACGTGCGCGCGTGCGTACCCCTTTTTGGCATCTTGGGATTGGCTGGGCCGATAGCGCTCATATTAAGTATGCTGAATGACACCAAGTTTATTTGCAGATTGCACAGGTCAGCAAAAGCATTGATCTGCACGTGCGCACGTGCGCACCCCTTTTTCATATCTGAGGATCGGCTGGGCCGAAAGTGCTTATATCAAGTATGCTGAATGATAACATGCTTATATGTAGAATTCACAAGTCGGCAAAGGTATTGATCGGCACGTGCGCACGTGCGCACCCCTTTTTCATATCTCGGGATTGGCTGGGCCGATAGCGCTCACATTTGGACTTTGGTATGCTGAATGACACCACGCATATAAAGTATGCAGATTGCAAAGGTCAGCGAGAGTATTGGTCGGCACATGCGCACGTGCCCACCCCTTCTCACATGTTGCGATTGATTGGGCTGGTCTGGGTCAAGATTACTTTACTACTCGGGTAGCGGTCTGCTCGTGTGCAAGTGCGGACCTTCTACATGAAAAAATTGTATCAACTCGCCGACTGACTTTTAGGCATTATTTCATGTAGGTATGCCTTCAGTATGTCACAACCTACTTTGTATCTCTTGAGTGACGTACATAAAATTCATGTTCCGTAATTACATTTCACTCGTTTATTTAAAGATAACATTTCCTTCGTAGGCCTAGCCTAGCCCTAATCATGTATATAGGTATGTTACAGGTCAAGTTCAAAGTCCACAAAATAAATTTCAATACATAGATTCTCGTGCCACGTCTTTTATGCAGTTCTGAGTCAACTTCGCTGCCCATATTGCCCCTGCTAGACTTGATGCTTGGACGGACACTGCACCGCCTCTTCGCAAGCCAATTGAGCAAACTGTACGATGCGTACGTTGATCTTGCCCATGGATAGCAGCGATTCACGAGTGTAGAAAATGAACTTCAGCGTTGACCAGCATAGGCATGTTTTCTTGTTTATGCCAAAAAAGGATAAAAGATTCTCTGTATAGTATCATGCCCACAATTGTAGTTAATTAACAATGATATGCCTCCATACAATTATAAACCACTATGCAAAAGTGATAGGAATAAATTTAAAAAGAAGAGAGCAAAACCAATTAAAATTCTGACGCACCGATATTAAGAAACAGCTCTTAGCTTTAGCCCATTTTTCGATTGTTTATAAGCAAAATAGTTTTGGCGCACTTGATTCGAAGGACGGCGCTCAACATGGCAATTCCCGGTGCACACCGAATCCGTAACGAATACGGCGTTACGTCGCCAAAAAATCGAACTACGCATGCGCGTTGCATTGTGCCCTCCACTTTCAAGATATTATTTAATCGCCGACGTATTCATTACGGCACGTAACGGTCATTACGGATCCGGTGTGAACCACGCATTACTGCAGTTTAATTCATCCAACATCAAACATGGATACTAGTTTAACCCTCGCCCGTAAACGGCGATCTGCCACCTTCGCCCATGCAGGGGGGGGGGTTGGTGCGACCCCCCCCCCTTGGCGTTTGAAAACGGAGCGTCGTAGAGCTTAGCGGAAAAGACCAACGGATTGCTCTGGCCGAGATCTCGCGATTGGTAGTATATTTTTTGGTCCTAGGTCAATATTTGACCTACTTTTGACCGGTCAAAGGTCAAATTTTCGGAAAAAATAGACTTTTTTCAACTTTCCGCGGCGATTGCGGCAAAACGGTGGGAGATATCGACTTGAAACCTTCACTATCGTGTTTCTTGATCAATTCTCTATCGTTTGGTATGTATTTCGTTTCCCTAGCTCTAAAAATGGCGCGTTGGGAGCGCCGGAAGTCGGCAAGGTCACAGTCGGCGGCAGAAATTCGAAAAATCAAAATTTAAATTTTTGAAATCTGATTGTATTTTTGGATTTGGGAGGTCCATTTGCTCCCTATAGAAGCTAATATTGCTGCATATTCCCATTGAGGTGACAAGAATTAGCAAAATAGTGGTTCGGGCGCTTTTCAAAAATAGTACCGGACGCTGTTCCCCTTGTGACGTCATAGCTCCGTGACCTGACCTGACCCGGTCAAGTTTCTTACACCATATGATAGCCAATACTTGCCCCAACATGCATGGGAAGTTTCATCACGATCCATCAACCGATGTCCGTACCACCGGCAGGAAACCTCGGGCGTTGGCACTCAGTTTGTGAAAATCCGGCCGGAGGCTGTTCCCTTTGTGACGTCATAACTCCGTGACCTGACATGACCCGGTCAAATTTTTTTTTATCAAAAGATGCGCAAGGTTTGCCCCATAAGGTACCCAAAATTTGGCGGCGCTGCGCGCCGCCGTTTTTGCACTATTTCCGAAAAGCCTTAGGGGGGGGGGTTGCACCAACCCCCCCTACATGGGCGAGGGTTAAGATGAATACTATGATATGTAACAGCAAAGCACAAGAATCACCCCTGCAAGGACACTCGGACAGAACCGTAACTGAGGAACAATTCCGCTTCATATAATAAGAGGTTGTTTGCTCAATGTCACGTCCAGTTTCAAAATTTCGAGTTGAGTCGTCTAGACTTCTGTAGCCCGTTTTGACTATACCATTACCTACCGTTATGTTACGTACATATACTGCATTTATGTTGTCTCATTCTTGAAGACGAGGTGCGAACTAGTTAGGCGAGCATTTCAGTGGCAGCGATTTTAACGGCGGCATTAATGCACTACGTAGGTAACAGTACCTAAGCAGTAAGAGAAAACTGAACGTCACAAAAGTTTGGCACTTTCTTAATTTGGCTAGCAAGTGAATAGTGATGCTATTACAAATTAAAGGTAGTGTGCCACCTTTGAAAGATTTCCCATTTTATTTTTCCTAGGATAAGAAGCTTCTGTTTTTACCTAATATCGCAAAAAAATCAAAAATGGGCCTGGAATTTTTGCCTAAAAGTTTATCGGTTTTTAGATATGTATAACAACTGTAGTGGGCTCACCTGCAAACAGGCGTCGGGCAACAATCGCGAATGCGGCGCACTTGTGACAATAAGCAAAGGTCATTATAGTGTTACGACCATACGACGTACGGGAATGAGTTATCAGCTGTCTAATCGTAGACAACACAATGTCGAGCCTTAAACTGTAAGCCCGTATTGGTATTGTTTCTTGTATTTGGCTGTCGAACATTATTTATGGTTTGAAATATGATTTTATGTAGAATAATTGATATGAAAAAGCCGTCTTATAAGTTATGACCCCATTTCACCACACGCAAGTGGCAGAAATGACAATGATCAGCTGACGCATTTTTCTTGGCCGAAGTCAGAGCGCGCGGCCCGACGCACCACGCGTATTTGGAAATTCCGACCTCGACGAGCATCAGAAGCCACCTAACAGGCGTGTTCGAAACCGCAGGAGATGATGATGAACGGGTTTATCGAAACTTGATTGGATGAGCATATCGGTAATAGCGATTTCAGTGTGTGCATTTATTGTTCATAGTGGTGTGAAATGTGGTTGGGGTACGACCGACAACCCGTCGGGGCGAATTTCGCACTGGGGTACTCAAAATTTGAAGAATTTAAGACGTTTCCATGAGTTTTGAAGGTATGGATAAGTTCTAAAAATCCGGTTCTCCTTATCTGGGCCATTAACTCCATACGGTCCAAGAAAGCTGGCACACTACCTTTAAGCGGATATGCATTACAAGTGATAAATAGGTAATGTGTCCTTGCATTGATCAAATGAATAATCATTTGATGCTAAAAAAAAAAAATATGGAGCGATGTAATCGAAGGTCGTTGTAAAGCAAACCTTGGCAGGAAACCAAACTTGTGGAATGTGGATGTTATGGTGCCCAATACATGAGTATTGTACTTTAGTTTATAGCATTAAATTGAAAAATAACACCGTTTGGTCCTCTATTTGAATGCCTTACAGCCCAGAAGCCGGTGGAAGCCAGCCACCAAGAGGAAGAAGACGCTTTTCCTCTGTCGCACGTGTCAGACGAGCCAAGCCGCGACGGATGCTCGCTTCTCTGACAGGCTCTCAAATTAATGCATTATTTAAGGATAAAGCGGAGAGGGGCCGGCTTCCCGGGCTTAAATTAGGCCAAACACACGATTAAGCTGCGGTGGTTAAGTGCCAATAAAGCAGTGATAAAGTAAAATTAGTTCATTCGTCTTGAGTCACAACCAGCCGAGTAATATTACACGCAAAATTACGCAAAGTTCTACGAAACGGTCATCACCCTAATGGACTTGCTCACATAAACGCCGCCACAATAAATGAGCCTCGCGTTGAGATCCTAATAAATAATTGTTACTGGCCAGTGGGGATTCCCAAATGACCGGTGGGGGACCCTAGTACTGCTAAGCATTTCTCATACGTCGTATAGGTAGAGCAGCCACGACAAAAATTGCTTTTATGCTGCGCTCGTAGGTCCTTTTTTGTAATGCACATACGCCCAGCGCACACGCTTGATCTCTTGCTTTTCATGCTGTTTTAGTTGAATACGGCACAATCGTTTACAATCGTCTTTACTTGTTGTCTTTACTCCCTTCCAAAGTCCTCATAGATAATGAAGGCAATGCTACTGGCGATGCAAAATTGGTGCAAGTGTCTTGATGTTGGCTCTCGTTACAGCTTGCAAATTTGATGGCTCGAACTCAATTACACTAGGAAACTCCACTTCAGACACCATCGCTGGATAAAGTCACTCAATTGATGGATCTCTTCGCAGATTTCCAGACTCATCTGCTGATATACGGCGCGAATACTTACGAGGAGGACTTAGTGGGGGCCGACTGGCAGCCGGCGGCCCCCCTGAACCTCGCTAGCCCGGGATCACCAGCGAGCGCCGCCGAGCCCGCGGCGAGGCCGACCAAATGAAAGGTCGCCGGGGTAATCGTTCGCCAAGCTGCAGTAATGTCGGCGGCGCGGCCGAGGCGACGATGGCGCGGCGGCGGCAATAGTGGAGCAGCGCCGCTGCGCGGCCGCCAACTCGCCAGAGTCGGCCGCCAGCCGGGCCGCCGGGGCCTCGTAACCTGTCCAGATGAAGATTGTATGGCCGGGCCGCCCATGGAACGGCCCAATGAGTGCGACACTGTTTAAACCGGCATACGCAAATGTCAGAGTGGGCGACGACTGAGAAGTTGGTCGGAACGCGGGTAGGCGGGATATCCGATCGCAATTCATACTAGTCAAAGGATAGTTCGTCAACGCCTCCGAATGATTTATGAAGCGCATGGGTTGCCATCTACTTGTGTGACGCAACGACGCTGCTGTTCAGATCAAAAACACCTCCGCTTCGTTACAGAGTAAGTACATACATCGCCATAAACGGAATATATAGAGAAAAATATAATAATCAGAAGCGGAAACATTAATCAATTACGAAGGTGGAAACATGCATCCAGCATGATAAGTGGAAACATGAATCAGGCATGATCCAAACTTAACGTCAGTTTTCTGTTCATAAACCAGCTTCCACCCGTAGCTAGCACCCAATTGCTCTTCTGGCGAGATCTGGAGCTCTCGGGACGGTCACCAGCTTCTGTTTGAACGGGGGCCGCTGTCCCGCCGTCTCTGGGAGCCGGTAGTGTCGGCAGTGTTAGCGGTAGTGTCCTCCCACTAGCCAGTCCGCCGCCGTGCGCGGGCCGTGTTTATAACCTGCCGTCGGAGCCGGCGGGCGCACGGCGCGCCGTCCGTCACCGCCGGCGACCCGCCAGCCCTGTTTATGAAGTGGTCGCGGCCGGTTAGTTCCGCCCTGTTACCGCCGCCACACGCCGAAATCGAGTCACGTAACGGCACTTGGTTGTTGGTATGAGCCGGGGCGCGCGCACACCAGACACCTTTGTTGCCGCTTGCACCCTTATGGGAGAGCGCTGGCCTTATTTGAACATTTTATGGTGGTGTTCCAAGCCTGATGCGAGGTAAAAACAACTGGCCCAGGAAGTTTCACGTGCCACCTGTGTCGCTGGCAGTCTTTTGCCAATTTGGGTTTAGCTGGGCATTTACGGATAGGTACTGCTGGGGTGCGAAGAAGATATTGCTGGGAAAACTCATGCGCCATAAATTTACGCACACGTTCAATTATTTTAGCTATATGTGATCAAAGTATAGTCAAAGTGATACCGAAGGGAAAAACCGCTTACCGGTACCCAACGCATTTGGAAGATTCCGCTGAAAAAGTAAGATATGAAGACACAAAGAAAATATGCATATCAGTGCAATGTTAAACGGCAAGAAAATATAAAAAGTAAAAATGGAACCCAAATCTATCATACGCTCCAAGCAAGCACCGTTGGCTGACGGACTACTAAACTGAACTGAAACCGATCCAAGCCGGGCTGAACCGGACATAACCGGAACGGGCTCTGCCATCGCCCGTGTTCCTCGTCTCCCTCATCTGCCGCGCCCTTCACGGTCTGGTGATGATTCAGGTAGTGGGACAGCCGGTCCGCCGACATCCCTATCATCCTACTCGCATTGTCAGTGGAAGGATAAGGACACGCCAGCAGCCAACCCAAGCCAACGCTGCTCTAATTACCCCATGCAGCTGAGACGCAAACAGAGATAGCAAGCGCGAGTGTATTTCAATTAGCACGTTTAAACACAATGCTAAGTAGTTAAGTAATTGGTCCACAGACAAACCTGACACTCGCACACCTTCAGAGAGCCAGCGTTTATATTGCATTTTGAGTGGTCGAGCGACCCTATAAGCTCCCAACTACTGACAACAATTTATTACCCCATTTCCACATTCGATGATCCAAAAGAAGGTAACGATTACCGCATCAACATTCAACAATATCACCAATAACATTCCGGATTTTATGAAATGAATGAACTTTAAATGTATCACCAAGAAAGCAATAAATAAAGGCAGTCTACCCCGGCCGACAGGAGCTGCTGCTCGGTAGGAGCGCGTTGCAGTCAGAGGCCCGCGTAAATTTGGCGTACATTTTCTTTGATTCACGTCAGATCTTTCGGCACTTTTTGGCTGTCATCAAAGTGAACCTCTTCCGTCTTCAGACAGCAAGAATAAAAATGTTGGAGATGCTACTGCATGGAGGTGGAAGGTTGGTCAGACCCCAATAGGGGTCACGGATTGACCTGACCCATTTAAATCGAGTATGGATCGCTGCGTCTCGCAACGGCGCATTTGTTCTTTTTGGCAATGCCTTATGGCTCAATACGAATTCGCTAGACAAGTTGCAAAATAAGTCACTGACTATACCTTCCTCGGCCGAGGTGTAAAAAGAAAACTAATGGGTCACGCCAGCGCTATTACATCATTTGTCAAAGAAGTTATCAGGCTGAAAGGAATTATAATAGATGTTCCATGCAGATGTGTTTCACGTCACATCCACACAAAGACACTTTTCCGCTTGCTTTCGAACGCCGCAATATGAATGTAACTTGTGAGTTATGGCGTGGGACGTTTCCTCCTTCCAAATGGCCACTTCCGTTTGAAACTTTGCTCCTGCCATACAAAGCCAGTTCGGGCGGACATTTCAGGAGAATTTATCGCTGTTCCATTGACCATTTATTCCACAGCCAGTGCCAAGGAGCCGGATGGGACGAATCCAAAGGAGGGGTTGCCGCAGCTTAAACTAAATCCTCATAGGTTTTGGTTTTGGTTGAACAACATCACTGGTTTGCTTTATTCAAGCCATTCATTTAGTGACCGGCTGAAGTCAACGCCAGGCAAAGAGCATTTATTAGACGGCGTCACTCAAAGGACTCCCATGTCGAAGAGTTACGGACTTACAGGGCTATACAAAGGAAAATATTTTTATAACCACATAGATAAGTCAAATGAATATCGCGGCCCGCACTTTTTCGATTTCTTCGTCAGCCTGGCTATCTCAACTCAATTTAAATGTCGGTACCCAATGGTTGGAAATCAACTATTATTCAAATCGCTGTAATAAAAAAAACAACATATACCTAGGTACATAGGTCACTAGGTACATAGGTCACTAAGGTAGGTACCCGGCCTTATCGTCCATCAGAAAGGCATTGAAAAGTGTAAGGCTGGATTAAAGCAATACGCATCTTGCTTGAACAGTACCCAGTACGTAATGGATTTTTTTTTTTTTTTGGCGAGGAGGGGTTACGCTATTCCGTCGTCTGCGTACGCATCTTGCTTGAACAGTACCCAGTACGTAATGGATTTTTTTTTTTTGGCGAGGAGGCCGAGGGGTTACGCTATTCCGTCGTCTGCGACCGCTTCACAGCCGTGGAATCGGCGGGACATTGGACGGTGGACCGGTGCCCCCGATGGGTAGGTGCGCCCCAAATTCACCGACCGGAGCGCCACATAAAAGGCTTATCCCATCGCGAGGCGTCAGTCGGAGCGAAAATGAACCGGTAGGACAGGTCACCTCACCCAACCACTCAAAGGGCGACACCAGAGGGAGAGGCATGCTTCCTTACGAATTGTCAAACGCCGGTTATCGGTTGGCGGGTGGACGTCAGTCCGCTCCGGGCGCTGGGTAGGGCAGTGTTATCAAATATCAGGGACACAACTGCGCTGCTCCTGACCAGTTACTGGTCCTGACCAGTAACGATAATGGATGACAAAGATCGGATGAGTTGCATTAAAATAGGAGCTGGTCTGCCATAGTTTATGAAACTTACATCAGACAGCTAGAAGATTGAGCTCAATTTCCAAATGCGTCCGTCCATGGCTTGACGCTGTCGTCTCATACACCAAACTAGGCCTGGCAGCCCCCATCCCGACCCATTAACTTCAGAACGTAATGCCCGAGCGTCATACGTCGGCACCGGTCCGACTTTCGATTACTCGTCTCGAGGTGATATTGCACCAAAACACCCAGTCGCCTGCGCTGCGCTGTTGCTGCCGTCAGCCGGTCAGTCCGCTTACCACTCATTCTCTATATCCCCGCTAGATGGCAGTAGGCGCACGGTCCGCCGGGGAGGCCGGCCGGTTCCATGGTGCTCGTTGCCGTCTCGTCGTGTTGCCGGTCGTGACTGGCAGCCGACGGAGCATTGTGCTGGGGTCGGTCGGCCCGCTGGCTGGTGTCCGACACTCCGCGTGCACCGGCCGCCGTCACAGCGTGCCCGGCGGTACCGTGACGCCTCCTCGGAGCGCCGCGCGGGCCGTGACGCCTCCTCGTGACGTGACGTGACGGCGGGGTGGAGCGCCGGTGGCACGTGCGGCGCGGAGACTGCAGTGTGCCGTAGGACTGAGAGGTGTCAGGTGAATCCGCGGAAGGTGCCGAGGATCACGGCGGGACGATACCCAAGGGGGCGTGTGAGGTGCTCAAGGTGTTTCAAAGTGGCTGATACTGTGACTGATCCAGGGAGTGATAAAGTAACTGATATAGCGGATGATACAGCTGCTGTTATGGACTAATGCAAAATGAGCACAATAGATCGGCACGGAGCACTCATCAGAGGCGCATTTATCCGGCTCTGAAGGAGACGGCGGCGCGACCACTCCAAATCAACACATCACCTGAAGAACTCCCCCACAAAAGAACCGCCAGAAGTTGACCTGCTGACAGGTAAGGCAATGCCTTGGAACATGATGGGTACACATAAATTACTGACAAGTGACGGCTTTAGAATTGTATTATCGCGCACCGTCCGTATACTAACATAACAATTGGCATGAGGATGACATCGAGACGTTCCCGCGGGCATAATAGCTCGGGATGGGAAGATGTGGTCACTTATCGTGTGTTCGTCTGTAATCTGTGTGTAAGCTGTGAATAGCTTTACGTTGCAGCCCCATCTTTGTCTTCCCTGACTTACGATGCCTTATGTGCGTGCATGCAGCCGGTCGACCGATGCTTGTCATGAGCGTGATGTCCGATCTGCGATGACGCGTTGATCAGATAACGATGATTTTTCTTTAACAACGTACACACGTGGTGCTAACCTTCACAGCACGGCTGAGGATAAATGCCTGTAATTTCACGTTCTCGTTTAGTGATAGCGATCAATCGCTCGCAGCCATGCAGGCAATGGTGCCGACTCGGCTGGAAGTGTTCTTTTTTACGGGTGAAGTGATATATCGAAGTCATTCCTTGTACCGTCCTATGTATGTAGCAGTAACACTTGGTAGGTGGGCCTCGCCAACAGTTCCTTGCCATTCCCGTTCGGTAAATCTTACCCCATAATCATCGGCTGTCGAACAGCTTCGACATTCCGACCCTGCCACGGGTCCGGCCCCTCTGCCACCGTGCACAGGTTGATGAAGCATCTGACAGCGCCTACAGGGAAGTGTATAGGGTGACAGGGCTCAGACATGACCTGGTCAGCAATGTCACCATAGGTCGCTGACGGGCCGGACAGCATGTAGGATGAGATACGACTGCTGTGACGGCATCGGAACAGGCACGATCAACGTGAAAAGTCTCGGCTGCGGTGATGTCCCTGGAATCGAGAATTCAGAATGAATGAGGTGGAGAGTGAGATGAAGAAAAATAAAGTATTTAAATTGATCTGAACACAAAACAGTCTATACTTATATTTCAGCGTGGTTGATCGATTGCTCCATTAGAATGAACAAGTTTGAACTTTTGGCCCTGGTCTGGTCTAACCTGTTGTCGGTTCGATCGCTCATTGTTGGCGGCTGCGTTCGGTCACGCGAGTTTTGTCCAATCACTGGGAACAAACTGGGCGGCCGCCGGGTGGTCCCATTAGCGACTGTCGGCATCTGGGACTAGTGGGTTCCGAGTCCGAACAATCGTCAATGGTCAGCTGGAGAGACCAGCAGGTCTACATACTGGTCCTTACCCACTGATAAGTCGAGGATACCGGTGGGTCTGACCTGCCGCCACTGCACTGGTCGGCCGAAAAGACCAGCCAATTCTGGCCGGTCACCCGGTCATTGGCTTGTCGGGAAAACCGAATTCGCTTGACTGACCCCGCACTGGTCAGTCGGCGGAAAATAATGGAACATGCAGCGGTCAACTTTCAAAAGCAGCTCTGGTCACGGGTCACTTGTCGGAAAGCGGTCACCTGTCGCAACATAACGTTACCGACGCAGTCATTCGATAAATTCCATCTCGGAAGGTTGCAGGCTGCGATATCACTGAAATTACAGCAATCAGGGAAGATGGCCGGATCGGAACTGTTGCGAGTCCTCCGATTTTGTCCCAATGATTCATACCGCCGCAGTCGCGCTTTGACGTTTGACACCTGAGACCTGTATGTAATGACAATAAAGGAAGAGCAAAAAAAAGAGCTTTAGGTTACGATAGATAATAATTCAACGTGTTAGCCCTTTCGGAGCTAGAACTCAGAAGTTAGAACACTGGTGTTTTGACCTCCGGATAGGCGATAAGCTGGAAGACACTATTCAGACAGGCAGACAGGCGGACATATGCGGCCAGAGAGACGGACGGTCGTGGTGACAGCCCGACTCACACCCAGACAGCCGCGCAGACAGTCACACACACTGAACAGTGAACATCCGTGCAGACAGCCACTACACGGCCGGGAAGCCATACCCACCCGGCAGCTGCGGAAAGGCCGCCGATTAGCGGCTGCCAGCGAAGGAGTGGCTCTCAGTGGCCCTCGGTGAACTCCACGACTCCAGTACGTTAGCACCGGGCTCCTACTCCTCGCACTGAGCCTGTGTAGTACAGGGTGTGGGAGGGTGCGGCGACTACATCTAAACAGCTTCATCTCGCCTGGATGTGGAAACCGGCCTCAGCGCAGGAAGTCCGGCAATAACGGAACCTTGCTGGGCATGGCGGCAATACATCGCTAATTTTTAAACGGCTAGGTCTTGGGTGCGTGGCGCGAATAGACAAGAACATTTCCATGCCATTTTTAATCGGCTGAAAATATATGGTGGTATTTATTTTTTAGCATTAGGAGAAACTGAGAATTTCTTTACGGGGCTAATTTTATACCCAGTTCCGGCTACTGAGCCACTGTGAGCCTATTAGCGGCCTGCGGTGTACCGGACACATGTCGGGTTTATCCGACAGATAACTCGACCTCGGCTGACAGCCGAGTGGTCGGATAATTAATTCAGTACCGGTGTGGCGGGGCGGCTCACGTCTTATTTGGTAGCCCTGACCTGCACCAGCCGGCCGCACTGAAAACCGCTCACCACAACGGGCCGGCCAGAGAGAGCCCGGCCCGGTGCGTGCCGTATGTCTATGTGAGCGTGCTGGTTTCTAGGTGCATGTATGGCACACAAAGCCTCAGCCTTATACAATTATGTTGATCGCATTCTGCAAAAATTATTATTATGACATCTGGTTCAGCATACAGCGATAAAAATCAATGAAAGCAATCAAATGTCACCAAACACCACCACCGGGTATTTCACGTGAATGGGAAAAGCCATGGGCAAGTCTCGGTATCGTGCATTGGTTATTGGTTACGAGCTGGCTCCAGCGGATCGGGTTCCCGCCACACCGCTCAGGGCGGTCCGGCCGCGGACACGTACTCACCATAAGGACTGGACCCTGGGCGGTCGACCGACCCGCCAGTCGAAATATAGTGACGGCCCAGCACTCTCCTGTCGACTGAGTGGCCTATAAGGGAGGCATAATTCCCGGCCAGATATAACGATATCTCATTATGAAAATGATTTACTCAGCCGATCAATCGTATCCATTACCATATGATTACAACGTGGCAACACGTTCTGTGAATGACAGACTTATAATGCCGGCCCTGCGCTATCGGGCCCTCACGCAGGTCAATCGCTCCCGCCGCTGACCCGGCCTCTCACCAGACCTCATCCTCCTCCTCTCCCCTCCCTCACTATTCCTCTCAGCTGCCCCTCAACATCTCGTGTGGCGGCTGATCTGAATTCAGCGCCTCGTCTGCACAGAGGGTGGTAAAAACCGGACGCTTCCGCCGCGGCCCGCCGTCGTTCATCAATGACTCGGCGGCTCGGCGGCGGCTCGGAGCCCGGCGCGACCTCGGCCGGGCCGCGCGCTGACCTCGGCCGACCCAGTACCGGCGGCCGGCCGGCGCGGTAAAAACTGGAGCTGCAGCCGTGTGTGGCCCGGCCCGGGGTGCCGCCGGCCGGTCACGGAATACTGATCGAGCTGACCTGACCCGGCGCCGGCGGCCGGACACCATACACCGGGGACACGGGACGTCGGGACAAGGGTCGGGTACACAGGCGCTTGTGTAGGTGAACAGTTGAGCACGACGAGACAACTCAGGGCGGGAGGCTCAACACGCACATCGGAAACATACATCGAATCAGAAACGTATGGTTCAGCGCCGAATATAGGCGAACAGCATGGAAACTGCTACAGCTCCAGTCCAGAGCGCCGACTCCAACTGGCTCCTTCGGTCGGCAGCACTATGTAGTGCCGGGACCACAGGCATATCTGTCAGAAAAGAAACCGCAAATCCATATCTGTTCTCACTGTCCTCACGACCAGCAATGCACCATTTTTGTTTACTCTATCTTCTCAGGATTGGCAGCTGTCTGACGATGATGAGAAAACTGTCATCGCACCTACAGATGCGATGACATTTTATATGCAGATACCAGAGGAGGGCGAGCCAGATATCCTTCAGGATGTCCGTTTGAAGCCTGGCGGATTTTCCCACCGGGACAATCCCGTATCAACGGGATGGACGCACTCACTGCACTATGCGCACGCACCATTCGGTGGGTCAGTCCAGTGCATTCCCCATCCTCTCAAAAATATCGTAGCCTTTTAATGGCCTCATTACACCAAAAGTGCCTAATTTGACAAATAAATAAACACAGCCATCAATGTTCGTAAGTAGGCTTTTTCTAATAAGTGATAAGGATAAATGATAACAATAACACGTCAAATGTATATTTAAACACATAAAGCTTTCGGTATGAAAATGCCTTGATCACTGTGATCACTGTGATCACAAAAATGAGGACAACAATTAGGTGATATGTGATACTTGTGATAAGTTTGTACTTTGTAAGGTACTAAGCTAAGGAACTAAGGTAAGCAAAATAAAGCAAATGATAAACTCATGACATAATTTATCAGACATCCTTGATGAGATTACATTTATCTTCCGATTTATAAACACAAAAGTAGGCATCACGTTTCGTCCATGCATACCGTACAGCCATTTGGAATATCGTTCATCTTTATCTTGTCATCTAACGGCTTAGATCATCACGTATTTCTATGGCCGATGACAGCAATCTAGTCTTTAACGTAAGCTAGTATGTAATTAGTGCGATAGCATCGTGATAAAAAAGTGTTGCTACTCATCTATACGGATGTATTCCATATAGTTTTGTCTGGTTTCTAATCTTATCGCAGCTATAAAGCTCATTAACCTGGAATAATATTGCATAGTGCATATAACGTCTTCGCTTATGATCATGTGTGTTCGTACGTCTTGTAAGCTTTCAGCGCGGATATGCTAGTCGCAGGTTTTTCCTTAGCCCATTCAGGGTGTATGGACGTTTTGTTCCACTTGGATTTTCGGGTGCCAAAAAGGACACCAATGAGCAATAGATTCTACCTAGTAATAGAAACATCAATCCTGCGACTGACTGCAACTGAGGTTATTACATATAGCAATAATAAAACATTCACGGAGGACAACCATCCTTCGCAACTTACCGATGTGGGTTAGGCACAAATTTGTCTCAAACAGTTACACGCCTACGGTCATGTGAGGCAAACAGTTGTAACTGTAACATCTATAAGAAAACAGCTATTCAATGATTACTCATCGGTTGTTTTCCACGTGGCGTAAAAGCACCATCTTTTCCATGATTTGTGACATCATTTATCATAAGAATGATTCAATTTGCCTCTCCCTCTTCCCTCTCTGTTTCTCTTCCATCCTTCTTTCCTGTCTCCCTCTATCTTCCATCTACCTCTTTCATCTTCCTCTCACCTTCTATCTCCCTCTCTCTCTCTCTTCCTTCCTCTCTCCCCTCTCCCGAGTTGCACGCAGCTCGCGTGTGCCGACACGGACGCCTTGTGTTATCGGCGGTACCCATCGACGCCGCGCAGCTCTCTGTGTTTATCGAGCCGTCAGCTGCCGGCCGGCGGCGACGGCGCCGTATCATTCACCGCCGGCTGACCTTGACACGGCCGCACGGCTGACCTGCAGCTCCCACCCGTCCCCCTCCGTCCCCCAACTACTCTCCAGAGGTTGGCGGCTGAATATGGATTCACCGCGCTTGAGGCCTCGGACAGCACGCAGCTGAATCCAAACATACATCACACGCGCTCTGGTTTCTGAAGCGCCTCCGGTGACCTGCCCTCCTCGGCGCAGTGGCGACATACCCTGCTCAGGTATCTGCCTCTGAGACGTGCTCGTCCATCAGCCAGAGATACCGGTGGTTGTTTTCCGACTGGATAGCGCTGGACGCGGCTACGGAGGAGCTGTGTAAGCAGGTGGAGTCAGCACCGCTGACCGAACCCGGCCCAGAATCTCTCGCTCTAGGCTCTGCGGCGGCTCCAGTCTCACCGGATGGCGTTTCTCCATCGTTTTACAGTTCCCACGGCCCGAGTAATGCCGGCGCGGTGGTGGGCCGGGTCAGGTCGGGTCGGGTCGGGCCATCCAGTGTCGCGGAACCACCGGAAGGAGTCAGCCAGCAGTCTCCCTGAGGGTTGGTGGGTTGGTGAGAGTGGGGAATGGCCTGTCGGCCGAGTAATCTTCCTACCTCGGGTTTAGCTGCCGCCGGCAGTATGAGGCACCAGCTTCCCACCAATCCGATGACCTGCTATTAGTCGATCGATGGCACTCAGCCATCTTGTCATTTCGCGTCACTATTGTCGATTTCACCGACATTTTCCAGCAATTTCGGAGCGAGTCCAACGCCAGGGCGTCACAAGTGATCATCTGGTGCTACAATACATCCTGCTGCTCAGTTTCTCACTGTCGCCAAATATTCAGCCATGTGTCTGAGCTCATATACATATGGGCTTATCGCGATGGTGGGGCGCACATTTCCGGATGTGCACGGGATTTACGAGCAGGCCAAGTTACACGGACCATCTCGACGGTCCGACAGGCTCCCTCAGCGAGCCGTCAGGCCTATCAGTGACCAGAAGTGACCGGTGGGCAGCCATGTACCAGGTCAGACCATGAGACAACCCCAGCGCATCAGTTGCGTCAGCATTGCCTCCTGCCGCCCACGCCTGCTCTATATACTGTCGATGGCTGTGTTTTACATCTAACACATATGGTGCTCACCTCGGGACAGTCCCGTTTGATCCAGCAGCTTCGAAAGCAGATAAGGCGCAACGGAGCGTTGCTGAGTTTCTGAATGTCATTAATGATACAAGCCATTTTACATTTCTCGTTTACATTTTAATTTGCATGTGAGAGGTATGTTTAAACATCTTAATTAACCGAGCATTAACAAATTCATCCATTGTATCCATTTTTTAACTATTCGCCCCTTTGAAGATCATAAACGTCTCTCTACTCCAAGAAGTTGAAGAGGCATCTCTGGATGATGGCTCGACAGTCGACACTCACAGACAGATGATTATCTAATGATACCTCCTGTAATGCGACTCTGCATGTGATTCATCATCAGCGCTGTTGTGCCTCTCCGAAACACCTATCATTGCAGACAATGAGTGGCAAAGGAGGCATAGAACAGAGGCTGCCGCGGCACGGCAAAACACCAGCCTCAGATAGCACCCTGCTCAGAGGTTCTGCACAGCTCTGCACCGAGGTTCTGGTCGTCTTTACGAAACGATGTGTTGCATGTTACTGAATTTATCACTCAGTGAATATGTATATTACTGTGTACAAATACAATTGTTGCTATCCATATACGTATCAGAAATAAATCTTTGCAACATCGCCACTTAACGTTCCATCTACAACAAGTCTTATCAGATTATTATAAAATAAATAAACAAACTTTAATCACAGGCTAACCGTGCATAACGCCTAAATTGCATGAGCTCTCAAAGCTGGAAGCATCTGCGCTGCGGGCAGTCGGGAAATAATGCTGTATTATTACATGTCCATTATTTTGCTCGGCATTGTGGAATTTAATCGCGCTCATTTTTGGCTACATTTCATATATTGAATATTGGATATGGCCGTTTCATCGTCGAACCATTCTGTAAAAAAAGTTTAACCATGACATCAGTGTTCGCCACGGGCCCCAAAATCCCCAGCCCAGCCCGGCCCGGGCCCATGGGTTCAGAGCCCGGCCCAGCCCGTAGCCCGCTCTTGGCAAATATTCCAAGCCCAGCCCGGCCCGGCCCGTCAAAAATAGCAATCTAGTTATTGTCTTAGTCTATTGCTATAATAAGCATGATTGATTACACTATTTTGAGAACAATTCAAATTGCATGAATATTAACATGGCAATCATGACCCCCTTCTTTTCAATGAATATAATCATTTCAAGCACCTATGTCACAAATTTTAACAGTAACAGCAAGCACCTCAGTCAATTAGGTCATGATTACACACCTATAAAAAGTTTACATGATTATATTAACTACATTCTTTGAGTAAAGTTATCTTGCAAGCTGATGTGTGTGAACATTATCATTCATAATTGGTGACTCTAATGCATACTTGAAGGTAGTATTTGCAACATACTCTATACTTCCCAGCACTTACCAGCAGAAAAAAAGCTTGACTTATGGCAATTGATGAATCTGTCTGGGATTGACCTTGCTGTTAAATTCACTCCATAGATGCTGCAATATCAAAAGCCTGAGAAAACATGCAAAATAGGTGACACTAACTTTAGCACTGTCTTCCAAAAAAAAAAGAGAAAATCCATCCATTTATCAGCAAAACTGATTTAATCTATTTTCAATTCATGCCCACGTGTCAACCGAATATCTGTGGACAACTATCTGCTACTTTCCTTGCTATTTTATGTTAAGCTCTTTTCAAGATATGGATATCGCTAGCAGCGTAAGCAGAAAACATGGTGAGCTTGAAATGTCATTGGGTACTTTTGCGACTTTTACGCATCATCACCATCAATCGAAAATGAGCGAACACTTCTTGATTGTCGCAGCTGCGGCAGGTAGCGATTCTGACCAATTTTATAATAAAACATATATGATCAAGTTTTGTTTTGTTTTTCGCTCGAGTTTTCAGACTTCATGATTTAGGTTTTATTTTCTACTTGTTTAATTTTGTTTTTCACCTTGATACTTACTTAAAAACGTATTTATTTGATATACTGTTGTGTATACTACCTAGATGCCGCCACATAAACATAGCGCCGCCGCCATGATTGCAAACTTTGTTGAGAAGGGGCTGGTTTGTTGTGATTTATTTTGACAAATTTATGGACATTTAAAGAAGCTTTCATCGCGAAATACTCTGTAGAGTTCCTCGTTACTTATAGTGTGTTTTGTGAGTATCCTTTTAAGGTTCTGTTCGTTAAAAAGCCGTCGGTGAAGGAAAAGAGACTGTGTTGGAATTGTCTCACTATCGCCATATATAAGTGTTAAACTTAATGTAGCCCTGTAGCCCATCATTGTTGAGTGGCTTCTTAGTTTTTGGAGTTGTAGTGCTAAGTAAGTTATTCTGATGACTACATTTTAACTTTTATTAACTAACTAATGATGCTAGAGATTCTCTGATCTTTTTGGTTGCGGAATTTTTATGAAAACCCTCCTATGTGTGACATGATGTGATATTGGATAATTCTCAAGATTCCCAAAATTCAATATCAAGTAGGTTTTCTTTCACATTGCTTAAATTTGGTTTAGTTTTTGTATTTTCCCAGTGGGTTTTGTTACCATCAGTTTCCAAATTTTCTTAATTTGACATTAGTCGCAAAACCCATAGTGCACAAAGCTCTTGGCCCGGCCCGTCCATAGCCCGTTAACTAATGATATTTGGGGGCCCGGCCCAGCCCGTAGCCCAGCCCGGCCCATGGCCCGTTGGGCTGGCCCGGCCCGTGGCGAACACTGCATGACATACGCAGCGAACAACACACTTGTTTGGGTGGAAGACCATGTTTGGGTGGAATGCTGACCCTTTTATGCTTCATTTAAGTGGTGTCATTCAAGTTCTCCATTCCTGAATAATAAACCAATAAAATGTCTCCGCATCTGTCGGTCAGTCCCCAGTTGTGACCTCGTGTGTGGGGAGGAGGTAGGGAGGGGGAGCTGTAGAGACCGCGGTGGTCCCACGTGCAGCATGCACCATGCAGCTCGCGGGGGTCGGCCCCGTCCAGCGCCGGCGAATCATGTCCAAACACAGCTCGCCACCGGCTCCCAGTCATGCCGGATAATTGCTCTCATTGCGGTGCCGTCGAATAGGGTGAAGGTCTGGCCGTGCAGCCGTCGGCCGGCCGCTAATGAAGGCACCGCACAGGTAGCGCCGCGCCGCGCCGGCGGCTTTTTGCCGAGCTGCCCCCCTCGCCGAGCCGAGCGGGCGCCGGAGGCGGCGCGTCCCGCTCCTCGAGATCGCTTTCACTGCGATCGTATCAGGGCTCGGTGGTGTGCCGAGCTCGGCGGCGCCGGCGGCGCAGCGGACAGCCGAGCGCGCGTGCGTGAACAGGGACGGCCGCCATCGAGACGATGTTGATTATCCTTGCAATGATGTGTGAGGAAGGGGTGCCTGTGTGCATGACGATGGCGGGAAGGAGACGGACGCGGGAGATAAAAAGGATGAGAACGCAGATAAGTTCCCAGCCAAGACTGGAGGATCTGTTGGAGTTGAGAGGGTTGTTCGACTGTTGGGATGCGTTGTTGAATGGCTTCAGCCAAACTAAAGCTTCCGGCTTATCTGGAGGAAGCCACACCTGAGCACACCCGGCCCCACACACGCACCTCCGATCTGTGGGCCAACATTCACAGGAAACATACGTAGGTAAAGGCTGTCAGAAAACAGTGCCGGAGAATGACCTGCAACAGAATGTTATTCGACAATGGATGCTGCAAATATGCATCAGCGTGGATATCATGATGAAGTGCCTCGGTAAACCAAGAGCCCATTTTCCCCATTTTTCCCATACCCATACCCATTTTTTCATGCTTTTGCTAAAATGGTTTGGATCCAATGAGCAATTTAGCCCCATCTCCACTTCCTTCACCTCGTAATTGCCCAAATATCCTATCACCCATCCTCCTTCTAACAGCTCTACTTTCATCCCTTTTCTCCCATCTCCCATCTCCTATCTCCCATCCTCCTCCTCTCCATCCCCAGGTACGGTTTCCACCTGCCGTGTCCAATGCTCGTTAGTGCCGCGGTAAGCCGAGGCTGACCGTATCGCTGGCTATGGTCGGCACGCCAGCCGGCCAGCGGGCATCCAGCTCGTCTGCAGACAGGCCAGCTGCAGCATACACTGCTCAAAACACATAGCATATCCCCTTCTGTCCTCATGTGTGATGATCGAACGCTGACACTAAAGCGATCTCAGGGACATCCAATATCCATCTTGAGATGCCATTTTCGTGCAGTGAAACTTTTTGCGGACTTGTACGTTTTATGTGTATCTGTTGCTAGCTGTGAAACATCTAAACCCAATTAGCAAAACAAATATGTATGATAACCGTAAGCCGAGTCAGCTCTGCGGCACTGCGCGGTACCGGAGGAACGGCCGTCCGGTCAGCGTCCGACGCTCCTCCGCGGGCCAGGTCACGGGGGTCACCGCACCGCTCCATTATACGTGGCCCGCGAGGCGTGCCGCTAACGGGTGGCGCTGTCATTCCCTCCCTGGTACAGCTCTGGGGCAGAGCCGGGTGGCCTGCAGCCGCACTGTGCAGTGTTTGCTGTTTGGTATGTGGTCACCGGAGGGCATTTTTGGGTGGCGTGCAGGGCTGCAGCCCTGGATAAGACTGGTGGTCGCTGGGAGGGACCATTCCCCGTTTGCATTCCTCCCTGATCGCTATCCGAGTGGAGAGATGTGCTCGAAAAAAGTATAGGGCCGACAGGCAGATAAGAGCCCCAGATAAAATAAAGCGCCAGCACCGAAGCAATTTCATTACTAATAAGAGCTGACAGAAGCATGTCACAGATGATATTGGGCAGTCATCTGTTGACAGCTGGCATAGCAATGTTTTGTGCTCCTGAGTCCAGAATAGCCTTCTAGGCTCGCCATAATGAGCACAAAAACACATTTCTTAGAAATCATCCAAGTCGCCATTCATCTTCTTTTGGTACTGGCATGAATTACAGAGATGTGGTTCCCACTAATTGGTTCCCACTAATTGATGATATCAAAGGTCATGGACATCTCACTTTGGTTTAAACACCTCGCTTTGCACCTCCAAACAAGGTTAGATGAGATGCGTTCTTTTGGTCACGGTCGGATATTTACGACGTCTTCATGAGATCTACCTATTACCCTTGGTAGCACTTCCAATTGCGACCACCTTATGTAGAATTGTAACTATGGATATGCTGAAAGTGTGCCTAATAGCCGCCTCGGCCTCCAGCCGGCTCTCCGACTCAGTTAGAACTCGGCAGCAGGCCGACTCGAAACACGACTCGGCGTGTAGCATGGCCTGCTGCTCATGTTAACCCGCGCCCAGATGGGGTCTGCCGAGCAACGCAGTCTGATGGGGGGGCCATTTTGGCCCCCCCCCCTCAGATCTCGAGAACCACGCAACATAGCGACAAGCGGTAAACGGTGTTGGATAGCCCCAACGAGGAACTACCTTGTGACCCAATTTCATTGACCTCGGTCAAACCGATGACGTCACAGGTCAGGTCAAAGGTCGAATTTTCACCGTTTACAGGCATTTCAAGAAATGCGTTGTAAAATCGTGTAAAATGCATTTCATTGAAAATCATCGATGGGGAAATGTTCTTCAAACACATATTTTGCTATTTGAGGTCACTGATACCAGGTCAGGTCACAGAGGTCAGGTCACTGGGGGGTCACAATATGAAAGTGTCGTGTGATACATGTTTTATGGTCCATTTTACATGACAAATGCGATTATGTGGGTCAGACAGACTTTAGGGCCAGCTTAGGTCACGTTTTGGTCAAGGTCAGGTCAAGGTCAGGTCAAGGTCAGGTCAAATTAGGTCAAATTTCAAAGTTGATATTTTTGCATAAAATGGGTATCGATTCGATGCAGCTCGTCACGGGGAGTTCAATGGTGGTCTCTGTTTTGCGCTACGAGGTCTAGAATTGCTAAAAATTGAGTTCAAAAATTTGACGTCATCAATTTTTAACCCATTAGTGCCCAACTTATTTTTAGTCAAAATTTCAAACTTTTTTGCACAAAATACTAGCTTCTTTATCGAGTGTATTAGCTTAGGATGATTTTCTTGTTTTTTATCCCCCCCAATTTGTCGCCAGGGGGGTCAATAAATATATGGCTATGGGCACCTGGGTAGTCGAAATATTGCCACAAAGCGCAATTCAAAAGAAACTTTTGAGAACCAATGTATATTCTTAGATGTGTATGCTGATAGGCACTTGCCACTACCAACATGTGAACATATTATGAGATCAGGCGAATGATCGTGATGATTGATAGTGTCAGCGGTCAACAATCAATTACGATGATGAGTCAATGCACTACCTGACTCACAAACATCGAAGTGCATTGGACAGTGACACAGCTTACAGCAAACGCTGAAAACAAAACATCCCTCCGGGATCTAGACGGCGCTTGCAAACTTTCACCCATCTCACCGTATCCAACAGTGTTGGCCCAACTAGCCCAAATTTCCCCATGGTGTACAGCATGTTCTTACTCTCAGGTCGCATGGAACGGCACGAAGCACGCCACGCACAGCGGCACCTGGCACTTGCGACAGGCGGTCTTCGGGTGGCTCTTGCACTTTCCCTCCTTGTTTGCACACGTTCCCTGCTTGGCAAGAGGAACGACCAGGTGGTTGATACCATCGTAGCGGATGCTGGCTGGGACGCGATGCTGACTCGACGCGGAACTTGGACGTCCAGATGGTGGCTTCGTCGTCTCTGCCAGGTGATACCGGACGATGGCTCGGATGAAGTTGATCTGATTCTCGCCTGGATGATGCTGACGGTAGAGCAGCCAGGCGTTCTGCATCGCGGCCCCCAGAAGCCAGCAGAAGATGCACCACCAGAACTTCTTCTGTCGGATCGCGATGCGGTACGCGCCGATGTTCTGGTCCATGCGGTCGGTACCGCCCATGGCGCAGTTGTAGTCCTGAATCATCTGTGGCTGAGCTACCTTGATCCTCTTCTTCTCTCGTCGCGACCATCTTTGAACTTCAGCCACAGTTCGGGACGAGCTTACCGTAGATGCTACGGTCACCACGCTGTTATCCTTCCACCTGACGAGGTTGATGCCCTGCTTCGTTTCCACGGCGACAGAGGTGTCTCCCCTGGGAGCCTTCTTCATCGCTGCCACCGAGCTCAGCGGACATCCTCGGAGGCGGTTCTGGCGGATGGTTCCCGTGTGCCCGATTCCCTCCTCCTTCAGCGCCATCATCAGAGGAAGGCTGGTGAAGAGGTTGTCCGTAAAGATGTGCAGTGCGTCCATGCGCATCTCCTTCGGCATTCTGTCTATGAGGATCTTCACTGCTGATCCACATTTCCCGAAGGCGGCCTCATAGTCTGGACGCTGAGCAGTTCCGCTGGCACCTTGGTACACTTCGAAGGTCAGTAGATACCCATCTGGGCTGTTAAGGCACCACGCCTTGAACCCAAACCGTATGGGCTTCCCTCTCAGGAACTGTTTGCACCCGTGACGGCCATAGTAGGGAATCATGCTCTCATCCACGTCCAGTTCTGTGGAAGATGGCGGTCTCTGAAAAGCTCGCAAGAACTTGTCTTGCATGCTGTTGAAGAGAGGTCGCAGCTTGGCCATCTTGTCACTGGGGTCGAGACGCTGGTTGTCAGCGAAGTGGAGGACCGAAAGGATGTCGTCAAAGCGGTTCCTCGAGATGATCCGGGAGACGAATTCCACGTGCAGGTCAGGGTCTGTCGACCAGAAGGCCCGGCGGTTCGGCACGTTGTGGTATCCCGAGAAGTACAGGATCGCCATGACAGCCTTCAGCTCGGCGATGGAGGGCTCCTGGACATTCTTCCCTCTCCACTGGATATATCGGCGTGTCTCCTGAAGGAGTTGCGCATAGAACTCGTCATCCAAGAAGAAGCTCAGTACTTCAACGGGTGTCTTGTTCGAAAAGTTCACCTGTGGGTATGGGCAAGCTTCCTCTCGCTCCTTCAGAAATGAAGCGACCTCTCGTTTGCCCCACCTGTGGCTGGTTGGGGCGACCGATTCAGCAGCTTCGTCGTCAGAACCGTCCTCTTGGCCGACGAGTTCAGCATCTGCTTGCAGCAGGTTGCGGTTGAGGTTGTCGATGGTACCGCCTCCGTCCTCGTCTCCCGAGTCGGCGTCGCTGTCCTCACGCACGTTAGGAGGACACAGGAAGACAGTGGCCGGACTCTCGCCACTCTCATCAACTTCATCCAGGAGATCAATCAGCTTTCCAAACCTGGAAAATGATAGCAGACTGCAACGCACATTTTCGACCACCCAAACGCCCATGGCCATAAATATATTGACCCGTACAGAAGAGCGTCATGCTGCGGCAAATCTTCAACGAGGCTATTTTATTCGTTTCAGGGGTCTTAAGGGCAGTTCAAAGAAACATGTCTGTGAAATTTATTGAATTAGAACAGCTAAATAACTAAATACACTCACCGGCGTTTTTTCGGCATGTTGACGTAGTTTCGCGACTGTCAAGCAGAACAGAGAAAATGGCGCAGCAGCAGCAACCGCACATCAAGTCCTTTAAAAATGCTTATTTATATATGGGGCGTATATACTTTCATGAAAAACACCCACACTTTTGAGGAAAAAATTCATAAATTTGCGAAATATATATATGGCTATGGGCACTAATGGGTTAACAGTTTTTTCGCTATAACTTGGCCAAAAAAAGAGGTATCGATCTAAAATTTGGTATGTATATCGAAGAGCGCAGGGACTATCACATATATTCCGGTTTTTTCGAAATTCGAAAATTTTTTTGATTTTTGGGGGTCAAAATCCCAAAATTTCGAAAATCCGAGATAGCAGTTTTGTAGCGCCGTCTTTTGTCTACACAACCACATAAAAAACTTTAAAATTGCTTGTTAACTGTAGAATTGGTGAGCGTTTCAAGATGTCATGTTTTTTGCTCATTTTTACTCGAACATGACCTCAGTTTGACCTCAATAACTCCTGACCTGAGGTGACCTGTGACTTGAAATTTTGTGTGAAGGTGTCAAATTGATGTCCGGTAAGGTACCCAAAATTTGGCGGCGCTGCGCGCCGCCGTTTTTTCGCTATTTAAGAAAAACCACAGGGGGGGCCAAAATGGCCCCCCCCCATCAGGGCGCGGGTTAACAAGCTCAGTCCATGATCGATTATCAGCTGATCAGGCCGGCCATTCCGCCCACAGACTCGATTTATGATCCCGGGCTGGATTAGGATTTCAGAGGAAGATGACTTTATGACCAATCAGTGCTGGTGAGATATGCATTAGAAAAGCGACTGGCCATTGGCGATCACAGTGCTAACGAATAGTAACCACAAGCTCCAATGAAAAGTTTTCACTAGCTAGCTGCAGTGTTTTTTACCTGTATGTGCACCCGACGCTGCCCCGTACCGGTGAAATATTTCTCCGCTCTGTGTGCGTGTGTGCGGCGGCGGCTCCGGTTTCAGCTGGCTGCCGTAATGGGATATTGTTTGCCCGAAACAATGCTGCTCCGGTGGTTTTGGAGGCGGCAGAGGCCGGCGCTCGCCCCTCATTAAGCCAGGCGAGGTGGCGAGGTCGGCTGGGTCAAACGGTGACCTCGCCTGACCCAAGGCTGGGTCACCCAGGTCAGGTCACGGTACCACGGCTGCAGCACGCAGCTGAGCAGGACCTAACAACGTGAAATCGCCACGGTGTTTAGGATGGGAATTTTACGCGTCTAGCTCGTCGCCAGCTAGCTACAATGCACCAAAAATCATATTCTCCTCAACCAAAAAAAGTTTTTTTTTTCAAATACAATATCGCATGCAACCCAATCCTTGTTTCATGAAGGATCGCTTCAACAAACTGTATCAAGTCAGATCAATGAGTCTGCAACAAGCTAAGAAACTGCACCAGCTCTGATCTCATGAGCTTGTTTTTGGGACAAATGTGATTAGATCAGGTGGCGGAATATTCCGGCTATACCTGCTTCTCCTGTTATTGATTTGTGGCTTTGTCTCATTTGCACGATGGCAGCTTTCCGTTTTTTATGTTGCACATACTGAGTCATTAGTTGCACGTCCACCTTTATTCGTAATTAGAATCGTTATTTATTTGCTAAAATGAGAGATACAGAGACAAACAAGGCGTTAGGCAGGCACAGAACAAGCTTTTAGGGTTAGATACCTACTACGACCATTTTCGATTACCAAGCCCAGCACGCGAACGTTTGCAGATCGTCTTGTCGAAATAACACAGATATGATCGACATTTTCGGCAATCTGATGCAGACGCTGTATGCACTGGGGGCAATAAACTTGCCGAAAACATCAGGTGGCATGTTGTTGACATGCTCCGGCCGCTAAACATGGCAGCGCTAACCGGTGACATTTTGCCAGCCGGTGGGCCCGTCCAGTGCGGACTAGCAAACAGCCGGAAGTTATGAATGCACCGCGATTTAAATGTGCATTGAGAGAGCTCGGTCGGCGTTTGCCCTTTCTGGGTGCGCGGTGGCCCCGTGGACCATGAGGGTGCGGCTCCAACCCGACACGGCGCCCACGGAATGTCCCGACCCGCTTCCGAGGAACGGCGACGGCGGCTTATCATCGGCCAGCCGCGCAGCCGTGGCCTTATACGCATCATAACCAGATATATGCCGGACGTAATCTGCTCAGCATCGACTGCCATCTCGATTCGCAAAACCTTTCATGGACCGACATCATTGCCAGGCAGTACCAACAATGGTCATCGCCCGTCGGTGCGACGTTAGTTTCTCATTGTAAATGACATGGTTTTAGATTCGTGCACTACATGCATAGGTTGTCACTATTTGACCAGTGTGATATCAACATACACTTTGCTGTTATCGATGACTTCTTTTACGGGTAGTGTATTTGAATACGATCTTAAATCGTACTGGATTGGAATCAACGTTCTTGAATAGAAGCCGCAAAGGTATGGGGATCATAGCTGGTGGCATTTTAATGCTCTAGCTAATTTTCCCCTATATTGACAGCTTTGAAGCAAAAAGGACTCAACATAAATTTCAACAAGGGTAATTTTGTATAAAGTAATCACACGAAAATTTCATATTTTCGTTCGTGTGCAATAGTATAGAGTAGTGAAGACCACCAAGAAACGCTTTATGTGGGCCCGTACCGTCCGCTTATCTGCGGCGGTGTCTGGCGTGCGCTAATCTCCGACAGTCCCTTGACCCGCTCCTCACGCCTGTGTAATTTATCGCCGGTTTGGAGCGCGTGGCACCGAGAGATTCATGGACTGCCATATGCGTGTCGACATGACAGCTACAGAGCTCCGAGACGACTCGGCAGCGCTCAGCCTTTGTGGGCGAGCTCTGAGTGGGAACTGGAGTCGATGGGGTGCTGGAACGAACCCTCCCCGATCCTTAGTGCAGCAGCGTCGGCGACTGGCGGCGTTGGCACAGCATTGGAGCGGCCTGCTCCACTGCGCAGATCAGTAGACTTCCGCGAGACCAGAGAGCTGGGGCGAGACGGACCGGTCAGTCGTCACTGGTCACTGGTCACTGGTCAGGTCGCTGTTCCCCTCCCTCTCCAAACCAGCCTGGACTAAAGCCTGCGGATAAGGGAAAGAGAAAACTGCTGATGTTATCCTTTCTCAGCATTATCATGGAAAATTGGTTATCCGTAGAATATATGCAGTTAGAATACATTTGTTGTGTGTATAACCGTCCAAGTTCCTCTATCGTTGAAACATCGGACGCTGAACCAGTTGCCCAAACTGCATGTTTGGACTCTGCAGTGTTCGACTGCTTGCTTCATTAAAGAAGGCTTACTTTTCCATTTCTTATAAGAAAGATTAAACTAACCTACCTATGGTAAATAATCTAACCAACTATAAGAACAAGTTTCTAAAGGATAATAACATGCTTAACATTGAGAGCTTATCCCATGAAAGCGCTAATCCGTCGACGCGGGAGTTATTTACGCTAGCCATGAACATGGTGTAACTACCGCAGCAGGAGGTTTACTGCCAAAGCTATCACATTCCAGACTGCAGATATGACCGTCATTTGCCCCGGGGCGAACCGGGCTCGCCAGGGGCGGACTCGGCTAGCCTCGGTACTCCCCATCCCAACGCTCTCCTTTAGCGCTGAGGCCGACACACTGAGTCTAGCTATAGGTCGTGAGGCTGTGCGCTGCCTTCTGGCAGGGTGATGCTGCGGTCTGAGCACGACATCATGAGCGTGATTAACATGATTGGCCGGCTGGCGTCGTTTGCCGCTGCCGAGACCGCCGGCGCCCCGGGCTGGTGAGGTGGAGGGCTGGGTCATCCCGCCGCGGTGCCGTTGGGTCGCCGACCCCGTCCAGAGGACGAGGAAGCTATAAATGTCGGCAGCTCCACCACCAGTAGCTGCACCACCAGCACTTGCAGCTGCGGTTGCAGCCGTCAGCTGGATGGCCGTGCTGTATAGCTGCGGGGGTTGGCCCACGTGGAGTCCGTGAGCTGTTCTAGGCATGCAGAACGTAGGAGGTGGATGCCCGGACGATCGCTGGTCAATCTTCATGGTCAGACGAGCCGACAGCCCGGTGATCTGACAACTATGCGACGTGGTTGTGCGACGTTGCATTGGAGAGATGCCTGACATCTGAAGAAGGGCTTCCATGTGATGTGGTTCGATCGGAATATGGTTTGAGCTCGAAGAGCTGGAATGTACGATTTAAAGAGAGTTTCTGCCGGGATCATGATGCATGATGTAATGCAAGCAGCAGATTAAATAGTTGATTTGTTTGGATTGACGTTAGGAACATAACTGTCTCGAATTACTAGCGACAATGCTCGCATGTTTCTGTTGATGATGATCTTAGCGTTTATCGTCTTTTTTGATATAGCATATCTACATAGTTTAAACAGTCTTTAGTTTAGGCATTTTGTGCACGCACAAGAACATGTTTCCGGCTGCAAAGCTTGTTTACCTACCAATAACACACTGGATCGATAACGTACGCCGCAAGGCGCGCAGAATACTCGTATCAGTCTGCCAATAGGTCACCGACCAGTCTATACGTACTCACCCCAAGTGCAGTCCTCAAAATGTGAATAGGCAGCAAGATCAGTGACCGTGAACAAGTCTGTCTGAATATGCAGACGATTGCGAGCTATAAAAATAGATTCGCTCGCAATCTGCATTAAACCTAGCAACCTTATATCAATATATCAATGCTTACCGCTAACTATGGTGCTAACTAGAGGTTTTACGACTGAAGACAAAGTGAAATTTTAGCGCGTCTCGGCACGCAAGCATTGGACACGCTATTAATCATAAATGAGGCCGATCATGACATATTTCGGCAGTTTATTTTTATTAACCGAGAAAACCGCATGGGAACATCAAGATTGATGTGCCCTTATAAATCTGAATGGTCGAGTAATGGGGGTCCGTGTTTTACAGTGACCATATCACGGCACTAACCCTGCCAACAACGACAGTAAACCGTGTACCATGCAGCCGGCCATGGGAATCGAAACACGGCCTCGCACTCTGGCTGCCACGTATCCTTATATGGTCCGTAGTCGGCATCAAAATAAGAATACTTCTGTTGGGTAGCCGTCCAGAGTCACTCGTTCAGTCATAACTGATGCAGCACGACGAATGTCTGGTCAAATTCAAAGCTTAGAAAATCGCAATATCGCAATAAACCAGAAATGAAAGGTGATTTTCTCTACGTTGGCGTCATAAATTTCCAGTCTGTTGCTTCATTAATTCATGAATTTGCAAGATAACAGCTCCGGTTGGGTGTGAAGGGCAGCTGAACAGTTTTGGCCAGTTGGACGATAAGCCTGGGCGCCTGGCACGTCATCGGAATACTGATAATTCCCCCCGAACACTATCATCCCATCGTCATATATCACCGTGAAAATAGAAATCGGCCATTTACGATGTCCACGTCACCATGAAAGGCTGGATTACCTTGTGGTGAGTAGTTCAAAGTCGTTCCTCGTGTTCGTCACACGTGGCGTATGGCGATGGAAGCACGTGGCACGTGGCGAGACTTCCGTGCCGATCCACAGAGCGCATCCGGAACATCTCCCGGCGGGAGGCATTCTGTCCAGAACATCTAGTAGATGACATTCCGGCCAGAACATCTCCCGGTGGGAAACATTCCGGAACCCTTCCCGTCCCGTTTTGGAGACGAGCCTGTCCTCTGTGGTCGTTTCGGCCGACCGAGAAGATGGATTGTCTTCGGCGACGATTTCCGGTTTTCTGGGCTGGCAGGAGTGAGAAGTTCTTTAGTTCGATTGCCGCCGAGTCGACCTCATGGCCACGGATGGGGCCCTATATGGGGCAGTTCCTCCAATACGGCTCAGCCGGCGACCAATATGGTTCGGATGGTTCCCAGATCGGCCGAGTTTATTCTGAATAGTGGATCCATCTCACTTAGTTCCAACGACGATTGGGATCGATAAATGAATGCAGTCTAAAATGTTCGCCCGCACAAACCGCCCTAAACTCTTAATTTGCATCCAGCCAGCTCATGAATTTTGTTTTAAATGAGCTTGTAGCGTTGATGGTACGATTGTATTAGAAGAATACAGTAATCGCCATACAGTAATTGGGAATACCTACAGTAATTGGGCAGTAATCGCCACACCATGTGTGGATCGCCCATGATCGTAAATACATACACCTTCTTTCAATCCGAATCGGCATCCGGTCAGTTAGTTTCGGCAGATCTGCATTAGGAACGTCAGCCGGAGTGCGCTTTCGACAAACCACGCTCCAAACTCGGCATAGTGCAGAGGCGTGACATGGGGCATTTAATGTCGACACTGGGCGTTGTTTCGACACTGGCCAATGGATTTCGGCACACGGCATAGGACTGTGACATCGGGCATTGGAAAAAGGCAAATTTCATTTTATAATGGCAATGGTCATTCAGTTTCGTTGGCGGTATAACAAGTTATATCGAACAAATTTCAAACCATATTTTGTACATTGATGCGTTTCCAATGCTTACCACTAGACTTTATAGCATTTTTCCTTTTCTTAGACTTCCCCCTTGGATAAATGGAACACAAAATACGCAAATGCCGTGGTTTTGAGGTCTAAACATTTTTTTTTCTTCTGTGAATGGAGGGTGAGTAGGCTAGCAAGCCACGTCAGAGTCGTGAGATGAGAGGATCATGCGGAGGAAGCATTTGGGTGAGTCTACCAGTGACCGGTGAGCTGCGGCGGCTGACAAGGCGCCGGTAAAAAACTGTCCCGCTACGGATATGCAGCCAAAGCGATCGATGGGTCAGCCCGTGGGGTTTCCACCTTTCCAGAGGGCAGTTTTTTTGTCCAGAAATACAGTTGACCTGACTGACCACACCGCCATCCTGCAAACATTGTTGCCGCTCTCCGGTGACACGCCCATTCCCATCTCGGCAGACCTGAACCATCCGCGCTGTCGGTCAGCGCCACTCACAATGTGTCGACAGATCGACACAAATGAAAAAATCAATATTTTTGTATTTCATGCAAGAAATACGGCTAAAACATTGTCAACTTTAGATGCGCTGAAAGGAGCGAGGCCCCGAATGACCCCCGTCAACCTTTGGATTCGCCATGAGCGTGGCCCCGAATGACCCCAGTCGCCCTTTGGATTCGCCAGTGCTTCCACATTGTCACAGAGTGACGCAAGGATGATGACCTAGCATGAGGTCAGGTTGTGTGCCGGAAGCGGGTGATGTTAGGGACGAACCGGTGTTAAGGTTCCAGAGCGACTGACGAAATTAGGTGCCCGTTGCCGTATTCCAATGAACGGTTGCCGATTCGGATTGAAAAAGGTGTGGTTGCTTAGCACTTCCGCGCCACCTGGGGGCATACCTTCTCTGTAAAATTCCCAATTGTGTCCCGAAGTGTCCCGAATGAGTCCCGAATAGTGTTGAAGGTATAGCCGCATTCGGGACGATTCGGGACTAATTCGGGACACTTCGGGACTAATTCGGGACACTTCGGGACTCTTCGAGACAATCGACACATCGAGGCGACTCGGTCGCTGATTGGCTGAGACGGGGGCATAACTCAGCCGCTGATTGGTTGGTGCCGCCAGCCGACGCTACCGGCGCTCCGCCGCAGAGGCGGCGGTTGCAGTCGCAGCTGGGGACGGCCGGCGGTGGCCGGCGGAGACGGCGGGTAGTGGCGGCGGCCGCCCAATAGATAGTTATATCTTTTAAAATATTATCATGTATATTATTAGATATATAATTAATCTGGGGTATTGAGTACGTAGTGCAATATAAACATATTTATTCGTTAGCGTCCATAATGTCTCTGTCTGAAGCCAGAGAATGATGTTATTTAGCTTCCAACTTGACCACAGTACAGCGTGTCCCAGAATTGACCGAACACTGTTAATCAGTGCATAAGATAAGGGAAAAATAATTGCACTTTTTATCGTCCGATATTGCCAGTAAGGGTAGCTTCGAAATGGCACATGCAATAGACACGCTAACTACAACATTAGCCGACAATTGTAGCTAAATGCCAGACGATGCTGGCTTCAGTCGTTTTACGGGTCTCCCGAAACTGGTTGTAAGACGGTTTTCATTGACCTCTTGCCGGTGGATAATATAACTATTTTCGATTAACTTTGCATCCAAACTGTTCCTAGGCCATAAGGCATTCTCTCCCAAACCAAAAATTCTGCCTACACCACTGTTGCGCTGTTTTTTGGCATCTGAAGTGGAGAGCCTCCATCCTGAACATGGCGTGACCTTTGGCTTCCAACAGATTTGGTTTCCAAAACAAACCCGTTCATGGCCATTTGGTTCACGGCATCCAGTTTTTGTACTGGTAGATTATTACCGCAGTAGTACTCTGTGCTGACGGTTGTCTTTGGGCCATCACATCAAGCCCAATGAGTGCACGTTGGTTCAAAATGTCTCACAATTTGATTGGGTGCCTGGCCGTCTCTGCTGTTGGGGCGTTGTAGTCATCTGACGTTCACACACGCCTTTTTCGGGCGGTTCAAACGACATAATACCTTCGTTAGACCACAAAGCGTGCTTCAATATACTGTTTTGTTGTATATGCTATGTTTTTGGGGTTAGGGGAAGCCGGGGGAAGCCCGGCATAGTAAGCTCTTTTTCATTTTTATTACATACCATACGTGCTGTATAAAATGTTGATATCCTGTTAGCTAGCTAAGTTCATTGGCCGTGTTTTCCCAAAAATTCGGTTTCGTGGAATAAGTATAAGGTTGAGAAAATCGAGTTTTAAAAAAGTGTTGATTTTTCTGGGGTAAGCCCGGCATAGGGGTAACGCCGGCCACCTCCCCAGCGCTTTACAACGAGTTGATTAAACCATGGGCTGGGGGGATCCGTGCTATCGTAAGTTATATCGGACGTGGCTGCGAAACTTCTCTCGGTACGAAACTTCTCTTGATCGGAAGAAAATCGGAGGGATGAAAAAGAAAGAGCGGAAAATCGGAGCTACGTTGTACGTAAGTTGTTTCGCAGCGTTTAAATGCCAGTTTTACTACGATTTAAATGCCAAGCAGATCAGCTGACCTCGTAGTACCATGTCGATAAGGTCGAATTCCCCATACGTCTATAGTGTAAAAGTGACCCCTATTGCAAATGGGCTGTCAGGGACATCTCCTCCTCTGTAAATTTGGAGGGATCATGTGTCGGCATTCCCACGTTCGTTTCGGAGTCCATCTGTTCCATTTGGAGCCCGTCAGTTGGCGTCAAGAGTTGGCGCAGCGAGCGCCCCGAAGACTGCACGTCTGCGCACGAGGCTTCGCGATGGAGGAGTATTTTGACGAAATCGCCCTCGCTGCAGAAGAAATAGAGGGACTTGTTGAGAAAGAGGAGGCCGCAGTGTGCCGACGACTTTAAACTGTACGCCAACGCCAAGACCAAGGCAATCAGGGGGCGCTCAGATGATCGGGAGGTTTCAATTGATCAGGGACCCACCAGGTGACCAGGGAACCCTCTGATAACCAGCTGGGCCCTTCCAGTAACCAGGGACTCCTTCAATAACCAGGGGCCCCTCAGTAAACGTGGGCCACTCAGGTTACTGCAAGAGACAGGAGTCCCTTATAACCAGGGACCGGCAAGGTCTCTCAGGTCCGTTTTTGACAAAGCTGTTATTGACGTCATATGCGAGCCCTTTGCCACCAGCAGAGGGCCCTTTCAAGCCTTTTTAGGGCCGTTTACCGTCTCTTGAGTTTCCTTTGAGGCTAAGGGCCTCTTCAGCAGCCGAGGGGTCTTTGAGGCCTTTTTGAGGGCCTCTTAACGTTAGCTGAGGACCGTTGGACGCCATCTGAGGACCGTTTGGGGCCTTCTGATGGCCAGTAGATGCCAACTGAGGGCTCTCTGCCACCAGCTGAGGGCACGCTGACACCAACTGGGGGCCTCCTGACACCAGCTAAGGGCGCTTTTATATTTGACACGAGCTCCTTTGACGCCCTTTGAGACCTTCTGAGGTCCGTTTGACGCCAGCAGAGGACCCTTTGGGGTCATATGAGGGCCCTTTGCTGCCTTCTAAGCGGCCTTTGAGGCTTTTTGAGGGCCGCTTGACGCCACCTGAGGACCGTTGCGGTTGGACTCCAGTTACGGACCGTTTGAGGCCTTCTGATGGCCATTTTGCGCCAACTGAGGGCCCTCTGACACTAGCTGGGGGCCCTCTGACACCAGATAAGGTTTAAGGCCTTCTGAAGTCCGGTTTACGCTAGCGGAGGGCCTTTTGAGGCCAAATGAGGGCCCTTTGAGACCTTAAGGGCTCCTTGATGCTTTTGAGGGCCGCGTGACGGCATCTGAGGACCGTTGTACTCCAGCTGACGACCGTTTGAGGCCTTCAGATGGACTTTTGGCGCCTGCTGAGGAGGGCTTACTGACACCAGCTGGGGGCCCTCTGACACAAGCTAAGGACTCTTTAACCCGGCAGTTGCTGGGGTATTTCGCCACCCACCGTTTGCTGGGGGGGGGGGGCGTTAAACGCCCCCAGCCGATAACTCGAGAACCAATAGGCGCAGCGAAACGCACGAGGCGGCAAACGAAAGAACGCGACGAGACGCTTCAGATGAGTACTTTAAAGTTGAATTTTGAGGTCACAGGTCAGGTCAAGGTCAGGTCAAACACCTAAAATCGGGCTTTCAGTAGCATGGACTTCAGGACTTCGCAATGGGCGCCTCTCGTCATAAACTCTGTCAACACGGTGCACAATCCATCATATAAGGCCTACAAGAGTGTCAGCTCCATGCAGGGGTCAGTCAAGCATAGGTCAGGGTCAAGGTCAGGTCAACCGGGCAGGCACATATCCCCGAAAATCAAAACTGATATTCGCAGCCTGTGACACATGTTTTATGGGTAATTTGGGGCGTAGAACACGATGGTGACATTCATTTTATCATATGTGTACGTGTTTGGCTAAAAAAGTTCAATTTAAGAAATTCATGTATCATGGTCGTGAAGTAGTCACGAGAAATTGCCAAGATTCAGTTCAAGATTTTGGAAAATGCCGAACGATAATCAATAATCGAAGATAGCCATTTGATTCTCCATGGTATTGGCAGTCTAATGGCGTTTACGGCATGTCTATATGTCTATTCTGTGATTTTATATGATTTTTTGAACATATGCCGTTTTTGGTCGAAAACTCAGAAATCATGACGTCACTAACACCTCGATATCTCAAAAATTTTCCGACCGATTTTTTTGAAACTTTGTCACAATAAACTTCAATCAATTCCCTACAGGTACCCAAAATTTGGCGCGCCTGCGGCGCGCCGTTTTTATGCTATGGCCCGGCGAAAAAAGTGGGGGCGTTTAACGCCCCCCCAGCAACTCGCGGGTTAAGGCCTTCGGAGGGTCGTTTGACGCGAGCTCAGGGCCCTCTGACGCAGGTTTAGGGCCCTTTGACGCCCTTTAAGGTCTTCTGAGATAGGTTTAACGTTGGCTGAGAGCCCTTTGAACCCATCTGAGGGCCCTTTGAGGCCATCTTGTGACCCTTCATTTGGCCATCTGAGGGCCCTTTGACACCAGATGAGGGCCATTTGACGCTAACCGAGGGCCCTTCGAGACCATCTGAGGACCCGGTGACCCCATCTGTGGGTCCTTTGAGGTCTTTTGAGGGCCATTGAAATTTCACCACAATACCCCTGGCTTCGCTACTGGGCATTTATGGACTCGTATGGGCCTGCTGGGGAACGAGATGGGCCCTCCCGGTCTTTTCAATCATTATTTCAGTTCATTTTACATGGTCTTCGGCGGTCTAAAGATTAGGGGCCCCAACTCGAATGGGGGGGAGGCCCGTGTGCCCTCTCCTGTGTGCGGCCTTGCCGACACTACACCGCTTCCCCTCCCTCCGCCATAAACGCACCGCTGCACTGTTGGCGCCGACAAATACGGACCGGCGCCGCAACCGGCTCCCCCGCGGCCTGCCTCGCGTTGACAAAGCCCTTCCCGAACACCAGTGTAACCCCCACGCGGCCTAGGTATCGCCGCGCCCACCTGTCCGCGGCGCAGCCTCTGATGGCGTATCGGATCATTGATGGTGCGATACATGTTTTGGTCAGATTTTCGCAAATAACGCGAAAAATTGCCCAAAACACTTTTTAAATTTCAAAATTGAAAAAAAAAAAAAAAAAATTACAAAAATGACGTGAAAGTGACCGTTTTCAACGTGTAAATTTAAAACGCTCTAGCGCAGCCATTTTTGAAGAAATCGACTTCAAATTTTGCACACGTGCTCATCAACCATATTTGTTTAACATATATTTCGGTTTTCTGAAAATTTTGAGAATTTCTTATATTTTTCTCTTGAGAAAGAGGTAAAGCTTCGCTACGATCGGCCTTCCGATCGACCGAGAAGATTCGTAAAGTTAGTTCGTATCTTCACCATTTGCGATACAACTTGCGTATCTACTTAGCCTACGATGTGATGGATCCCTCCAATATCTGTTCCGATTCAACTTACGTTTGATCGCAATTGCGAGGTGCCTTGCGATCACATGGATCCCCCCAGCTGTCTTCCAAATATTAACAGAAAGTGAACTATTAAGGTACTGATTAGCTTTCGACATCTTAGAGTTTATGTCACTACTGGTATTTTAACTAGCGTCTACCACATATACAGTACAGGTTGATGAAAATCGTGATGCAAAATTGACAAAAAATGTGTATTCCAAAATTCCTTAAAATTTATTTTTCTTTTACCTTAATGCATCATATTGCATATCATTCGACTCGGCTGATGAAGAAGAACACAACGACACCATTTTTGAAGCTCTAGCTTCATTGTCTGTCGCGTTATCTGCAAAAATGTAGTTTGACCCTAGTTGACCTTAAGTGACATGACTGGCTTTGTCTATGATAACATGTTTATCTTCGAAATTTATCTTTGATCTAGGTGTAAACCAAACCTGCTCAGTACCTATTATCTCATGGAAAACAGTGGTTTAGTGGCATTGCTCTCGGTTGGGGGTAAGCTTGGCCACTCGCCCGGGGTTACCCCAATGTGCTAATTTTTATTTTAGAACAGCGATATTCGAAAAAAAATGTCATACTTAGGCCAGCCTGCCTCGTCACCCCTCACTACAAACACTTAAACGGTCCTTACATAACATTCGTATAAATATAAGTACTGTATGGTATAACATTAACAGTGCAACATATCTCACTTTTTAGCTAAAAACCCTTAAAATATCATTTTTGCGCTATAACTTAAACAATATGCAATTTTTGTTAGCCTTAACTTGTTTGCTGGCATTACCTTAGCTGCCACGCTGAAAGGACAAACAGTTGAGCATTTTATTGTGAATAATTTAGCCGGAAACGGGGTGGCCGGGCTTCCCCCGCGCCCGGGCTTCCCCCGGCTTCCACTAATTGTAGTGATTTGCGCTGATTTTCTCGCAGTTTTCGCATATTTTTCTGGCGAAGGACCCCAAATTCCAAAGTTTTGTCGAAGATAGTGATGCAAAGTAGACTGATGTTTTGTAGATAATCCTGATCTATTGCTTAGCTAGTTTTTAGCTAGATCAGTGACGTTTGTTGTCTATGACAAGCAACCACCTGTTTGACAACTGGTGCATGGCCCTTTTTGGCCGGGCTCAAGCTTGTCAATCAGGTTTATCTCTTGCTCTCTCTGGCTTCGTTAGATGATATAATTGCGCTTTGCTCAATCCTAATTGCTTGCAGATGAGCTGCTGAAGCTCTCCAGCAAAAACCATGCCGAAAGTCCGTTTACAAAGTTGAGAACGGGAGTTGATTCACCATGGTTGCCTGTTAGTGGCTTAAGCTGAAAACGGAAAAGGACTACTCTTACTTGACTCTGGATTAGGGCTGCGGAGTCGGAGTCGGAGTCGGAGTGGGAGTCGGTCGGAGTCGACAGTTCTGCTCGGAGTCAGAGTCGGAGTCGGAGTCGCCAAAATCTTACCGACTCCGACTCCGGAGTCGGAGTTAACGCTGCATGTATCAACGTCATGCACTGCACCTGTCTGATTGACGATACTGCGCTCGGAATGAGATTTTGTCGAAAAAAGGCCATGCTGCTGTTTTGGACGAACGTTTTCAGCGAAAGATGCAGAAGACTGTGAATTCCCCAGAAACTGCTTTTTAATTCTGCATGTTATTTGTAACGCATATTTGCAACGCAAAGCCTTGGAACGCGCAAGGGATCGTTTCAGGCAAGATAAAAACGTCTCCGTTATGAACTTCAATATCCTTATATGGATTTTAATAGAACCGTCCGGAGTCGGAGTCGGAGTCGGAGTTGGAGTCGGAGTCGGAGTCGACTTTTTAAGCCGGAGTCGGAGTCGGAGTCACCCTAAAATCCATCGACTCCGCAGCCCTGCTCTGGATAATAGTTGATTCGAGTCGTTACCGGCCACCAAAAGCACACAGTCCCAAAGCTCGATAGCTAAGGGATATCTTATAAAAGTATGATGCTTGTTTATCATTAGAAGCGAGCGCAGTCGTACTTTTAGCCAGAAAATAAATGTTCGGGTTATTCTGGAACACCCTGTACATACACTGATCTCATTTTAGTTGCGTGTCTAATTATTACCGGGTCTGGCACGAGTTTTGTCGCATCAAAAATATGTTAAAAACTCTGTAAGATGCCAGACAGCACCTATATTCCCCACGAACAGGGACTTGAGCACAAACGCGATTTGGTCTGCTGGCAATCAGGTTATGCAGCACAGACGGCTTGCTTTTCGACCATTCCCTTTTGAGCTGTAACTGCAGGGCGCCGGGGCTGGCCGCCCGCTTCTGTTTGTTCAGGCCCTGCTGGACGATAGCTTAAAGTTCCTCGATCAGGATTTGGTCCGGATGGTAGGCGGCTAACAACACCTCCTTCCTTCAGAAGTCCGGCAGGTTCGATTCGCACCACCGCTGGGCCTTGGCAGAACGATGAGCCGTTTGAGTCCGTCCTGCACGAAAATGCATGTCGACCTGTCATCAAACGTGCGTCGATTCAGAACAGAACTCGGAGCCGCTGGAGGCTCTTGTAGCTGTAAGTAATGGGCCTCAGAGAGCTCTTCTAATAGCGTCTCACGGTCTGTCTGGAGATGAGATAGTCCTTGCGCGTGAGCCAGGGTTGTGCTCGACTAAAAAAAATTTGATGACTCGACTCATCATTCAACTTCAGAATGCCCTGACTCAACTCTGACTCAAACAAGGAGCTGATTTTTTCCCTTGACTCGACTCATGACTCAAGCGGCTCAATGAAAATATGAGTTGACTCAAACTTGACTCAATTTTTTGTTGAGTCAAGTGTGTTGACTCAAAATTGACTCAGATAAAAAAGTTGTTGAGCGGGGGGGGGGGTGAAAAAATCCGGCAGCAGGGCCAGGCCTAAGTTGTTGAGCGGGGGAGAATGAAAAATTATACTATATATTGTTTCTGGAAAGTTTAGTCAGCTGACTCATGTTCCTAAATGTTTTTGACTCAACGCAATGTCAAAAGTTATTTTACTGACTCAACTCTGACTCAACTCAACACCTTAATATTTTTGTCCGACTCAACTCTGACTCAACTCAACAGCTCAACATTTTATCCGGCTCGACTCAAATCTGACTCATTTGAGTCAGAGTTGAGTCAAATTTCTGACTCGACTCATGAGTCAAGCACAACCCTGGCGTGAGCCGCTTGGCCAATTTTGTCAACAACTGGCTCCTCTTGCCGACCGCCTTTTTAAATGCGATTTCTGTCACGGTCGAAATGGTGGGCGAACGCCCGACCAGGGATGATCGGCGTCACTGCCAGTATAGCCGTATGCTTATCCCACCATCGCCGGACTATGCAATTGCAGGCAGATGTCCCAACTGATCAGCAATGGCATGCCGTGTCAGCTCGGCCTGGAGGAAAACGAATGTCTGGTTCAGCTCCTCGAGGCAGAAATTTCTGACCTTCATTCTGCGGCGCTGCCGTTCGGGTGGACAATCTGTGTGAAACTGGCCGTAGTTCGGTGACCCATGGCCCGAGATCCGTCCACGACTTCAGTTTTTAGGCCAATGACCGTGCAATGTAGGGGTGCAGCCTGTATGCGCAGTTTAAGCGTTTTCACCTAGTCAGACCTGATCTGACCTTGACATCATGCCAAAACCCCCGTTATGCCTTAGATTGGGAACCGGGTAACTGTTGTCATAGGTAGAGGACTAAACTTTCGCCGGGCCCTGTATTTGCAACATGGGTCGGGTGAGGTCTACTCAGTTACGTTGAGATCTTTATTATTAGGTCGTTCAATAAGTAATGATCAGTTGGGCATAGCTTCTGTGTTATTACATACTGACGATAACACATTCAAACTTTCACATTAAAGGGACCCTCCCACCTTAACATTAGTTTTGAGTTGAGATAGCCAAGTTTGCGGCCAGGCTCAGAAACCACCATTTATCCTGGTCGCAACCCCCGCAGCTTTATGGTGCTCAAGAAATTTCTTCCCTTTACTTGCAGGGTGGGACCAGCGTGGTCCCTATCTCTTAACCATTACGGGAATCTGATGACGTCATCAGGCTTTCGAACGTCCGTTAAATGTTTGACTAAAACGTTTTGTAGCACGCGGTGGTATATGCTGCTTTGCGCGCAACAAATGCCGCACTTTCAAATAAAGTCGCTAGGAACAGCGGAGATCCCAAAAAGTAAACAAAAGTAAAAGTCTAATATCTTGAAAACCGGTGAATATTTTTCGATGAAATTTGGTAGATATTCGTTTTTGCTCTTTCTGAACCGAGCGACATCACTTTCATGCCAATTCATTAACTTTTTTGAAGGTGGGAGGGTCCCTTTAAATACTGGCAAAATATGTGACCAAAGTTTCATTAATCTTCGTCACCTGTAACTATGTTAGGCTCAAAACTTAGGCTCATTCGTTTCTTCATTAGAATACGACTTTCTGACTTCTGAGCCCTTGCAACATGCTGCAAAACTTTCAGCGGTGGTATTCACCTACTATAAGAGCGTTACACCCTCTGGTCCAGCGTCGGCTGAACGACTCTCCACAGCTTCTCACCTGACGACGCCTCTGTCAATCAGCATGGCCGGCCTTCCGACGGTGGCGCCGGCTGGCGGCTGCGCACGGAAAGCCCGGGGCAAAACAGCCAATCGTCGGCGCCGACGTAACCCTTTCTTTCCCCTCCCCGCTACCCTCTATCCCCACCGACAGAGAAGTTTATGCCCCAGCTTCAACCAAACGCCCATATTGAGTTTCTCTTTACAGTACCGTGGAACATTTTAACGCACATTCTTAGAATGCCTTTCCGAAAAGATAAGAGTTGCTTAATTCACTGATGAGATAAATTGACCATTGTCTAGCTTAGCTGCAAGCTGCCGACGTAAAATGCAATATGACAAAACATAATGCCCTTTGTCGATATTAAATGCCCCTGCCGTTGTTCAATGACCCTGGTCGAATATCAACAGATGCTAGTCTAAATCCGTGAAACGTGTCGAAATGCGTGCTCCAGTGTCGAGTTGTTGGAGTGCCTGTCGAGATAAGGTGCCCGCTGCCGTATTTGAATGAACGGATGCCGATTCGGATTGAAAAAAGGTGTACATACATACATACATACATGCATACATACATACAGAATAATCATATCAAAAGATATTGTAGGCAGGGCAAATGCATTTGGCAGACCACGTAAAAGCTGCTTATCGATGGTAGCGCAGTTCCTCCATGCATGAACATGAACAATGACGAGCGACATGGGTAGTCAAAGTACCTGCAAATTATTCGTCGGAGCATGACATCATTTTACACCGGGCACTTCAGTGAGCACAGCTCCACTTATGGGGGAAATGGCCGGGCCGCTGGGTCGGCCGGAAACAGTGACGACTTCTAGGGTGTAGAATAACGAGCCTACAGTCACGTTCCAGCAGTTACGGTCCGGTCTGAGGTGCAGGTCTGCAGGCGGGGCTCTCAGCCCGGCTCATTCGGAGACGGTCATTGCAGAGCATGAGCTGCTATTCTCCGCCTTATCGTGCCGTGATTACTGAGAATCACACACAGACAAACAGTGGATTCACAGTGATGTCATGTTTCTCCGTTGATTGGTGCCTGGCGGGATGACGTTCAGTGATAATCTGAGAGATTGGACAACGGACAAGGTACTGCTGTTTCTGCAGAACGAACAATATGGCCACCTATCGCAGAACGCAGCCACATATCAGTCTCTCGCCTATGTAGGCATCTACTAACGTTCCTCAGAGCTCCTCGAGTTCACTGGAAACGTCACTTGTGCAAGCACTAGATATATCTTTCTGCTTAGCGCTGAACATGTAATGCTAAACGGTGGTTCGATATGCGACCATTGACTGAAATTTACACAGACAGTTCGTGGTGAGCTCTGTAGCAGATTCAGATTATGACGCCGTTAAATCGGCACACGCGCTTATGAATACGTCCCCCGGGGGAGGAGCGCAGGGTCCGCGGCCGAGTCCCAGTTGCGTGCTGGTGGTGATGTGGTCTGCACGACAGCGATATCGTCCACGGGAGCAGCGATATCGTCCACGGAGGGCTCCGACGCCGGGCCAGGTTGGCTGACTGCTCGCACAGTGAAGGTAGGCAGGTGCTAAATCGCACGCAAATTTGTGTACCTACACGGGAGGCTCTTTGATACCCAGACTAGGGCTGTAGCGCGTCGGGAGCAAAAAAAGATTAAGTGAAAATAAAACAACAGTGGTGAAGACCAGTCATGCATTTTCCATGTTGAGTCCCTAATTTGAGAGAAATGTGAAACATAAGTTTTCAGGGGCAAAATATCTTCAGCATGTGTTGCGTTATCATTTTTAATGCATTGTTGATGCATAAACTATTAACCATGTCCATTTTCAATTGCCTGGTTTTCTAATCTTAGATCCAATTAAAATAAGTTATCATAACAAAATCAAAACACAACTACCTACAAATGGAAGTATAGGGAACCTCTTACAACATTCAAAGGAACTGAGTGATCAGACGATGATATTTTTGATAATTTGCTGCTGGCGGTAAAAAAAAAAACATACAGCGCTGCACGACGGCTGCTATGCAGGGCTGGCCTTCAGTGTGTGCGACATCGAAGCCACACTTTCTATGCCTGTCAGATGATCAGAACTGACTTTGTAAAATGATGAATGGCTGCAGCCCGCCGTAGAATATATATGGCATTGTTTTGCAACAAACCGACACGATATTTGACTTTCAACAGATGATGCCACGATTTGACTTGAGAAACTCAATCTGACTTTTTGAGCAGTGGCTTGCAATAAATAACTAATATAATTAGCTCACTGATAGACCAAATGGATACGATACACTAGTAGTCTGAATGAATGATACTTTTTGTTGAATAGTTGAATAGAATAAAATACTTGAATAGTTCATATAACCTTTCATTGTAGCTAAATGTTTTCCTCCAAAAATATAAAGAATTGGACCAGGCAATAAGCAGTCGCATTCAGGAGCCACTGTGATAACATCCAAGAGGAAAGATCTTCACCATAGAAGACATACGACAGTAGATGTTCATGCCAAACCGTAATTGGCATTACCAGCCAATGTAAGCGGTCGTTGTGCTGTTACCGTGAGGCGTTACAGCTGCGTTACCGTGAGGTATCCCAGCTGTCGCTGCCGGTTTGCGTTACCGGGCGTCGGCCACCTGTGCGGGTGCCTCCGCCGCTGTCCGACCACTCTGTCACCGCTGTCACCGCCGTCTGTCACCACTGTCACCGCCGTCGGCGCGCGCTCTAAACAAGGTGACGGATCGGCGCCAGGCCCGACTGTGATTGCATCTGTCAGGGGCCGGCGGGCCGCGCCTCCATACCGAGGACATGAGGGACGGCGGGGCGGGAAAGGGGCGCGGCCGCGGCTCCTGTGGCCAATATCGCGGTCTCACAATTTCAGCCACTAATGAGTGACCACACCCGGCCACTTCTGGCCGAGTAGCGCTTCGGTGAGGCATCGTGTTCGCCTCTCGATCACCGGCCGGCCGGGATACCGACAGAGCCGAGCGCGGGCCCGGGAGCACCGCCGATCGCGGCCGTACAAGGCCGGCACCATGGCGCGGTGCCGCTCCAGCCACCACCTCCGCCACTGCCGGGTCGCCAGTCATCACAGCGCGATCAGAGTGCGCGCCCGTGTTAGCTCTCTGTGTGATAGCCAGGCGTCGGAGTCTCCCCGGTGGTGCTAGTGCTGTGTCGTAGCGTTGCAGTCTCACCGTTCCGCGGCGCTCCGGGGGAGGCGGCGAGGGATTGTGGGGTCTGGTGGGGAGGGAGGGATAATCTGTGCCAGAGGTGTGCCGAGTGCCTGATCTGGGAGCCGCACTAGGTAACCCGACATGGGCCATTAATATAAATATAACGTCATATAACTTGTCAAAACATGGTTCCATCTCAAAAATTGCAGTCAAGTTCTAACTTCTAACTGCAGTCAAACCTCATTAAAGCAGGCATAGTTACTTGCGCCTATTAAAACTCGCTCGCTATTATTATATCGTTCTTAGATTAAACGTGATTTGACGAGCCTGTCTGTTGGCGTTGTATTACCTCATCACCTTCCTCCTTCCGATTATGCTGGTCCTCGGCAGAGCCGACCCAACCCATCCTTACGGGTGCGGCGCAGCGCTGGCCGAAATTGGCGCATACAGCGGTGGACAAATTACAAGGGTGTCTGATGAAGCACCTTCTCAGTCTTACATAGGCTGTCCGGGTTTCTGAGTGAAAACTCTGGTCTTCTGGAGTGAGGGTCCAAATATGGGGACTATTTTAGGCGTTGTTCCTGCCTCGGCCCGTCGCAGCTACTCTGCGGCCCGCAGCAGCGATGCACCAAACATGGTAAGAAGTGCTGTGGTCGGAAGTGTAATGTCTGCACTGTTGTAGGATGACTCGTTCTCTACCTTGCTTGTGTATGTGTTAAGAAATGCGCATTAACCCTCGCCCCGTTGGGGGGGGCCATTTTGGCCCCCCCTGTGGTTTTTCCTGAATAGCAAGAAAACGGCGGCGCGCAGCGCCGCCAAATTTTCAGTACCTTTCCGGGCATCAATTTGACACCTTCACACCAAATTTCAAGTCTTAGGTCACCTTAGGTCAGGAGTTATTGAGGTCAAACTGAGGTCATGTTCGAGCAAAAATGAGCAAAAAACATGCAATCTTGAAACGCTCACCAAATCTACAGTTATCAAGCAATTTCAAAGTTCTTTATATGGTCTAATAGACAAAAAGCGGCGCTACAAAACTGCTATCTCGGATTTTCAAAATTTTGGGTTTTTGACCCAAAAAATTTCAAAAAATTGATTTTTTTAGAAAAACTAAAAAAAAATCCAAAATTTTTCCGAATTTCGAAAAAACCGGAATATATGTGATAGTCCCTGCGCTCTTCTATATACATACCAAATTTCAGATCGATATCTCGTTTTTTGGCCAAGTTATAGCGAAAAAACTGTTCAAAAATGATGACGTCAAATTTTTGAACTCAATTTTTAGCGATTCTAGACCTCGTACGGCAAAACAAAGACCACCATTGAACTCCCCGTGACGAGCTGCATCGATTCGATACCCATTTTATGCAAAAATATCAACTTTGAAATTTGACCTTATTTGACCTGACCTTGACCTGACCTTGACCTGACCTTGACCAAAACGTGACCTAAGCTGGCCCCAAAGGCTGCCTGACCCACATAATCGCATTTGTCATGTAAAATGGACCATAAAACATGTATCACAAGACAATTTCATATTGTGACCCCCCAGTGACCTGACCTCAGTGACCTGACCTGGTATCAGTGACCTCAACTAGCAAAATATGTGTTTGAAGAACATTTCCCCATCGATGATTTTCAATGAAATGCATTTTACTCGATTTTACAACGCATTTCTTGAAATGCCTGTAAACGGTGAAAATTGGACCTTTGACCTGACCTGTGACGTCATCGGTTTGACCTAGGTCAATAAAATTGGGTCACAAGGTAGTTCCCTGATAGGGCTATCCAACACCGTTTGCCGCTTGTCGCTACGTTGCGTGGTTCTCGAGATCTTAGGGGGGGCCAAAATGGACCCCCCCCAACGGGGCGCGTTGCTCGGCAGAGCCCAACGGGGCGCGGGTTAACATAGGTTCTTAGTTTATGCTCCAATAAGGTTTTCTACGATATGCTGAGTGGATTCCAGTTTCATCAGCTATTACCCGAACATAAATCAGCAAACTGTAAATTTAGAGACACTGCAACACAAAAATACCGATGTTAGTTTACATGCGTGATGAATCCCTGAATGTTTTGGCCATCACCCCCAATATGGATAAACATATTCCATTGATCATGGGCTTACTCCATTGTATCTTTTCAAGTGGGTATGGATGTTCTATACAAATATGGCAACGCCACATTCATGCTATAAAGTAGAAGTTTGATATGTTAGGAACAGCAGATGACCAGTTGAGCTGTTCAAAAGACTTACAATGAAATAAATAGATAAGTATATTCAAGATAAGCATAAAACAGTTTTACGGTTTAATAAGAGCTAGCTGCCACTAAACACCAGTACCCATGTTGTTATGGCATGATTGCCTGCTCTCCTGACCGTCTGGATGAGGCTGGCCCGTTCTAATTCCCATTACACTGTGTGACCTTTCGTATCGCCCCATTACATCAGTCGGCGGCCGGTCTGCCACGGCCGACAAGGTCGCGGGCGGCCCGGCCAGCAGGGAGGGATGCCTTTTGGGGCTCTCCCTCCTCTCCCTACCCCGCTGGCAGACCGCCCGACTCTGGCACCTGGAAGGAGCTCCTCACCTCACCCACGTCCCCATCCGTATCTAACCTATACGAGTATCCTCACCACCTGGAACAGGAATCAAGTCCTCGACAGAACCTCTACCTATCGCACCAGGCGTCCCTCTTATGGGATATCAGCAGGCTCGTAGTAAGATTGCGTGCACAGCTGGCCTGGCCACCAAGACAGCTTCACAGGGGGCAGAGGGGGAGTACGGACAGCTGTGCCGTCTATTGTCCTGTCGCAACCCCACCGGACATGGCAGCTCGGATGGATCGTATCCGCGGCCCTGTCCGAACTCCCGATGGAGGTTATTGATCAGCCTGGGTGGTCCGAAGAGATAGTGCAGAGCTTTAATTGATTATGCTTGGAATTCAGCGCGAGTGTAAGCAATGATTCACTTGGACGGATCGGCACATATGAATAGTGACATGATATACATTGTGTTCAACCGCACTGGGCAGGCGCGTAGAATTTTAAGTGTTGCACCGTTAAGAAACACTCAATGCGAGCCAAATTCATACGCGTTTTCTAGATGATTTTACAGAGAAATAGGGCGACTGTTTTATTGTTCGACGTTATACTGTTTACTGTTTGCTTGTTTTTGGACATTTCTGCCTGCCATAATTGACCATTTCATGCCCACCGACGTTATATAAATGTGTTGGTTCTTACGTACACATCGAACGCACACATTTTTTCTCTGATATCAACGGGTATGCCGTTTCATTTTATTTCGATTATTATTTGTATCAAATGCAATTCATGCGAGAGCGTTCGGCTCCAATCCTCTACACATTTCAGATGCAGGCGGCCGTCAGGTCTCCAACTTTTATGTCGGCGCTGAATTCATACGTGCACGCGGTGTTATGAATTCAGTTTGGTGAACTCGCATGATTATGCCACTTGGATGTCACGTTCCGGTGACTTGCACCGCACCACTGCGCCAAATATGTCTGTCTCGGTGGCTCGGCTGGGCCGGTAGACCGGGCAGGGATGGGGAAGGGAGGACGTCAATCCTCTGCATGCTCCTCTCCATGGAGAATCGATATACGATTGGACGCTGATGGGATGTGGATGGCGCCACATACGGCCGGCGATGTGACGTTTGCCGGATTTCAGTACCCCGGCTGGAGATGAGGGACTGCGCAGGGGTTCCAGTGACGATATGCTAAGATATGTCAGAATGAATATCACGATCGTTAGGCAGAGCAACAAGCCGATGTGAGGGCCACTTTCCAGACAAAATGCACCGGGGAAATTGCATCTTATATGTGGATGAGGGGCAAGCGGTCCCTTTGGTTGGCAAAAGAATGATAACACTGGCCTGCGTTTCAAAACTTTTTTCAAAAGGTCGGAGGTTTCTCAGCTATTTTTATACAAGTTTTGTGTGCTGAATCCGAAAAATCTGTCCATTTTTCTCGATTAGCTCGAGTTTTCGAACTATGTCAAGGATAAAAGTTCACACACTGATGCATTTATAGGCACATTGGAGTGGGCATGCTGATATATTTTTCCCAAGGTTGGATATTTCTCAGCTGTTCTAATACAAGTTTCGTGTGCTGAATTCAAAAAAAGCTATCCATTTTTCTCGATTAGCTCGAGTTTTCACACTAATTTTTAAATGGCAAGGTTCCATTATTCGGAACAAGAAATCCACATAAAAGCCTTCTGGTTGGAAGTCTGAACAAGTGACGTGCGACAGACAGCCGTCACCCATAATTAACATACGCTACCTGACACGCTAGTCACTCTGACCGGCGCACTAATCACACGTCGCGTGCTACTCGCGCTCCTTGCGTGTGATGTGGCGTGACCCCGTGTGACGGGAGCTGATGTTGCGTGACCCGACGTCATCGATACGACATTTCGTGCAGTGACGTCACGTGTCGTGATGCAACACAACTAGTGTTAGGCGGATGGCGGTCTTTTTTTTGTACGCGTCCCTGTTATTTGATAATATCTAATCGCAAAACGGCTTCAATAGGATAATGGTGCTCATTTCAGCGTTCCAAAACTGTTTTAATGAACCTAAATAGTTTTTATGGACTTGCTCACGATCGGCGGTTGAATTGAACTTTTAAAGATGACTCACAAATGGCGACAATCAAAAGTTATTGGGGTGGCGGCAAGATAAGACGGCTCGCTTGCCTTATGCGTCATGTTGCGGTTGTATGTACTCTATTTGGTGGGTGGTTATCAGTGACAATCAGCGCTGCAGAACCCAAAACTAAAACACGACAGACGACAGTGGCCTCCCAGTCTTTAGAGAGGCATGCTCATCTCCGTCGAGTTCGGCCATTTTCATTACTCTGCGATAGGGCTCGACTTGGCCTATACGGCTTTACGATTGCACGGCTCGAACTAACCACAGTCCGTCTGCGACCCAGCCCGGCCTGGCCACGGTTTGGCCACCTCACGGCTTGGGCTGGTTGATCACTGAGCCTGACCGACACGGTTGCTTGGTATTGACCGTGACCGATTCACTGAGGTGCGAGTGGGGAGCGATAGCCGGCATACTGCACAAGTTAGTTTCTGTTCGCTGAACTAAAACTGAGTTGGGAGCCATTGCTCTGTGACAGAGATGGCCACAGGAGCTTCCATCTGTGACGGAGCTGACCACAATGATGTGACAATGGGCTTCTGTTCGTGACGCTTTTCACTGCAGAATTTCTCGGGTTTAGAGCTAGCGGGGCTGAGCGCGGAGCCGGACGTTCTGTGGGCAGACGAACGGAATACCGAGAGAAGAGATCGTCTCTCGCTTGACAGTGACCGACTGCTACCACTTTTCACTGTGTCCGGGGAGCATTGGCCATCCTCTGATATCGTCTGTAGATCTCTCACTGAAGTCCACAGATCTCTCAGCGCACACCGGTGTCGACTGAGGCTCTCAGGTCCAGCCTCAGACGTCGGGCGAGCGCGCGCACCCCGACAGCCCCGCTGGTCCACCCTCAGCCGTCGGGCCAGCGCGCGCACTCGGCGACACCCGGCTGGCACGCACAGCGCTCCCTACATGGTGCGCGGGCAGAAGACGTCTCTGTCTCTATCGCAGACGACAGAGACATCCCCTGGCGCGAGGTTCGCACAGCGTGCACGGACCGCTGGCGAACCGTTACAATTCTCACAGATGTGCCCGATTAGCACACCACGCAGCATAACCGAGCCGCGGCACGCCCGACCTTGGCGGCAGCTCGGGTCGGCGGCGGGGAGGGGCTCGCCGTATCCGACCACTTCGCTAGATGTAACTGTAACCGAGAGATTACAGGACAACGCACGACCGATTTCCTTCACTGAACTAGCCCAGAAAGGCGACGATATGTATTCAATAAATCAGTGGCGCGAAGGAAATACATACCCCGAGATGGGCTTATAGATAGGCTTGTTTCAAACGGACACGAGCATGTAGAACATGTTTCTCGACTTATCCTGCCACGGACGAAACGGTTTCTCGTATTTCCTGACAGGTGCTGATAAATAAGGATATAAGTCAAAGGCTCGAATGTCAGTGCATGGGCGTGGCGCGTGGCAAACAAAGACAAAACCGGAGCCGCCGCATTTCCGACGCTAATTTTTACAGCTCTTTATCCCTCTTTACCTACAGCGCGCGGAAACTGCAATTTCATCTCAAAGAGAGGAAAAGTTGCACGTAATTCTACACATCAAACTAAAACGCTTATACTACAATAACAATGGTGACCGTGATATACCAGGTGTGCTTTACAGCAGCCTTGCCGATAAATCAAATCTCTATGATAACAAAACAAGCAGCGATTGCTAGGCCGACCGATCCGCTCCCGATCCCTACACCCCTCCAATCCCGTGAGAAGCCGTGACCGCTGCTGCTGCACCGGTCACCGTGAGAGAGACCACTCCCCACCACCCCTCGAGCCGCCACTCTGTGTGACCGGACCGGGGCGTCCATGGACAACGGTCTGCAGCGCCCCTCTGCACGGGCACCAGCTCCCGAACAGAGCGGCGGCTCTCTGTGATAAAACGGGACGGCTGTGACAGGCATTACTGAGATGCAGAGTGCAATCTGGACGGGCACTCCTTGCTACCATGACAATCAATTCTATTCGGTTCGGGCCTGACTGGAAGCTTCCAATGTCCGATTGAAGCATGAGGCGCGACGGTCGCTGCCAGCCAACCAGATCCAACAGACGAACCAAGCTCGAGTCGTACCAAACGCGGCTGCGTGTCGCGCCTTATCCGTGCGTGTATCATTACTCACGTGCGCGGAGCGCGGCGGCGCCCCGCCGCGACCCCTGCCGCCCTAACGGACTATCTCTCCGTCATCGTGCGTATGACAGTGGCTGCCAGTGGTACTGACGTCAGCGTGAGCCATGGCACTGCAGTGACACTGCGGGACGCTCCAGTGATACTGCAGGATGGTCCAATGTCGCTCCAGTGACACTGCGAGACGCTCCAGTGGCACTGCAGGATGGCCCAGTGACGCTCCAAGTGACGCCCCAGTGATGGTGGGTCCACCGGGGCCGCTGCGGCAGCAGGGAGCACGTGCCACTGACACGAGGCACGCGCTGCGGGGCGGCACCTTTGTTCCTGCGCCAGTGACCTCGCGGCACTCCTCCTCTGTCGATATGATGACGGTGGCAGAAGCGTGCTCCGCTTCTGTGAGAGGCTGCCGGCCGCCGAACGCAGCAACCCGCCCATTTGCGGTCGGCAGACATTTGATCAATGTATGGGCTTCTGTATATATTTGGAGAAAGTTGCACATGTATGTGTGCATGATGGTATTTGTGGGGCTGCAGCTATAATACAAACATCAGGTATGCAAATGCCATTTCAACCACCATTATTTTAAATGACCTCAACATTAGGGGCCCCATGCTCATTTGATACTGATGCTTTACCGAATGTTTCCACATACCCTCATCGTGCGTGGCATATAGGCCGAAATGTTCGAAGTACCTTTTCCTTGTTACATGGATTTCGGAAGATGGCATGCCTCTATTTGGTCACTCGCAGACTGTGGCGAGAGTTGGTGGGGGTCTCTAGTTATTTGATTGATAGGGTAGGCACATGTGAACCTGTTTTGCGCATCAGTGACAAACTAATACCCACATTCGACACTCACACTAAAAGCCCTGGATTACTTTGATCATACATCAGATATAAAAGCCCATGCACTAAAGTCACTTTACAAGAAAATCACATCCCTATAGCATTACTTCGAGCAGCTCTTTAAAAAATGTCCTTTGACCCACACTCAACAGGATTAGCGGATATGCAACATATTACGTGACCAACAAGATCTTTTCTAGGCAAAATATCTTCTCAAGGACACTTCGGATGCTTGGCCTCTGAAATAGCACTTGCACTATGCCAATACCCATTGTGCTGAGTTCTGGGAACAGCACATTGTTTGGTGGCCAACCCGCTACGTGCAAAAGGCCCACCATCAGTGTACTGAGCGAATCGTTCTTGTTCTCTTGTCGGGGACCGCGTCCGTAACATGTCATTGAGCGCCACTTCAGGTGCTATCGTCAGTATCAATATGCGCATCCATATTTACCGAACGCCTCTTCCCGAGATGCCGTTGCGGCGCCCGGGTAGCATGTCGATCGTCCGATAAGACCGACCCTCCTGGACGCCTGTCCAGCTCTCCGGCGAATGCTGATGCAGGTGTTTCCGGATGGCCTTTCAATGGGTAGCTGTCACGGTGCGCACTAGCTGCCGCTCTGCCGGCTCCGGACCGACGGCAGAGTGACGCCGGCCGGTGGACATATCTGGCCACCAGCTGGTTATGTTTGCAGTGGCCAACAGCGCCGCGGAGAGCGTATATTGCCGCGGCGGCCACACCTGTCTGTCCTCCGGTCCCGACACGGCTTATCGGTGGCGTATCGGCACCGGCAAGCCCCCGGTCCGCCGGGGGTCACGGCTGTGGCGCCAGTGATGAGAAACGGTCATCGGCCGGCTCGGCTGGACATGGTGCTCCGTCCTCGAGTACCGTCCTCTCGCTCTATGACTGGAAATGGTGCTGAGTGATCATAGCGGACTGTTGATCGCTCTGACCCAGCCTCATACAACCGCGCGTGAGGCAGCCACTGTAGAGCTAGTCGTTAGTGTCAGGGAAGCAGCTGCTCACCACGACGGAACTGGTTTGCTCGTCACCAGACTGATGACGCCACCAGACCCTGTGAGCGACGAACTGGCGTGGAGCGGCAGCGTGAATGACGCTGATGATGGCGGCGAATGGCGATGACGTCCGAGGTTTTGGGGCTGAGGTTAAAATGTCGGGGATGACGGTGGCAGAGATCTCGGTAGGTGCAGTTGACATTTGGTAATGCTACGACTCCCTTCACTCACGAGTGCTTATGAAGGGGATTTCATGCATCATTTGAATTAGCCGCCAGCACGACGTGTTGATACACTGACATCTCAACATAAATCAGTCTTAAGCAGCTATGCTGGGTGTTATTTTGGTCCTTTCAATCATAATCGTCCTCTATTACGCGACTGGTTCTGACAGCGCAGACATGCAAGCTGGCTTTCTGCTGCAAGACAATGCCATGTTTGTTTAGTCAGTGTGACCTCTGCAGCACCTTTCTCTTTCCAATTAAAGACGATGAGTTGAGGTTCGTGGCGTCTTGTCTTTATTTGACCACCTGTCGTCTCGTCTCTCTCAGTCAACCCTCTCTCCCGTCGCGTCACTCCCGTTCGCGGCCCAAGTGGCGGCTGCCGCTTTTCATCTCGACCTGAAGCCGTTGACCCTGACCTCTCCATTGAGGGGTCGGACAGAGGCGACAATTCTGTCACAGCGGCGGGTGACGGGTGGGTCTCGGTCGCGGTGGCCCCGTCCCGCTGCGCCGCTGTGAATGGGCGCCGGGCCTCAGTGGTGTGTCGGGTGACTCTGGGCCTGTGTTTGGCCTGTTTGGAGGTCGCCAGGTCACAGGTGGCCGCCGCGCCGGTGGCGTCAGCCGGCTCGTGACCGAGACAATACAGCCCCCAGCCGGGGAGGCCGACAAATAGACGGCACACAGTCGCCGTTCCTCCGACGGATGAAGACGATAGTTTGGAGTGATTTTGAGCACCGAATAATACAGTTTGAGATGGAGTTGATGGCTGGACAGGAAACCACGATACTGTGTAAGATCAGGGACAAACCAGTTTCTATGAATGAAAAAGGTCGGATGGCGATGGGACTGATAAGACACGGAGAAGAAAGTGAACTTACCAGCTCGGACGACAGACAAAAAAGTAATGAGGCCATCTGAGATTATCAGAGCTGCATCACGGGAACATTGACATGGAACAGGGATCGGTTTAGAGAGTTTGTCAAGGTCGAGATCGCAGCTGGGGCAGGCCACGGGACTGAGGATACGCAGGCCAGAGAATGTGGCGGCCACCTTTGATCCTGAATTTTTTCGTGCGTTATGAGACGATACGGTCCGGTCACAAATGAAAATTTAAAAAGCGAAAACATATTCCATCTAATGAGGAAATGGATCCGCCGAGCGTTAAGTTGTCATGCAAGTGCATTGCAACCATGGTCAACATGTGCCATGTAAAGCAATGTAGCAATAAGTGAATATCATCTGAGATGTTATCACAAAACCTGGACGCATTTTCTCTACTTTTTGCTCGCCTGTGTAATAACACGGCGTCAGATGTTGAGATCCTTATCTACTCGGTCCGCCCCAGCACAGGCCATACATACATCTATTTCCACTCTGAGTGGTAGGAGGATCGTGTGTCTGACGGGAAAGTAATTTGTTTTCAGACCATAAATCGCGTCCAGATACGGTTCCAGCTAACCTCTGACCTTCGTTCACCTTAACGTCTCCGGCGGACTTGAGATAAATATGCCCCGGCTGGCGCACCTTTTACCGCCGGACGTGCGGTGCCGGCCCCTGGCTGAACGTCCGCCGGCTCCCGACAGTTTTTGTGTTCCCACCTAATGCAGTCGTTTGGGTCGGCGCTGGTAAACAGACGGGGCCCAGCTGCTTGACCTGCACAACATCGCGGGCCGTTGACAGAACCAAAAGGGCTGTCTGGCTCTCTAAGTGTGTGCCTGTGTTCTTGACCTATCAGCGTGTTCCACAGTCGGTGAGGTGTTTGATCTTCTAGTGAGGATCACGGTCATCAGCCGCCTACGCTGTTGTTATTGCATACTGAGTGCGTTCGAAACATCAACTGTACGACAGTGCTAAGCTAAGCGCTTGGTGGTACGAGTACCTACTTGACGTTGTGATGTTCCTTCCCATCGTTATTATCGAACGTCAGCATGATAGATAACGTGCGTAATAAACCGGTGTTGTGTTGTTTATGAATTGTTGAACTGCTGTCGGAAACCGGTTATTTAGTTCAAATAAATGTCAATCAAGTTGCACGAATGATGATAAGCCTTTAAGTCTGCACCTGCCAGCTACAGGGCGTCAAAGTGCGATATATGTCCGGGAACTGGAACATACGCAATCATGAAGCGTATATTAAAGCGAGTTCTCTGTTGCCGGCAGGTGCGAGCTGCTGCGGGACCCGGGCGGCGACCCTGAGCCGCCCTCTCTGCGGACTGCCGGCGGGCCGGCCGGGTGATGGCGACCGTGTCCCGCCTGCGACCCGACTCGCTGGCCTACTGCGCCCCGTCTGAGGAGGTGGTCGGTCGCCGGCGGCGGCGGCCCGACTCTCTGTCCACCGGCCTGACGCCCCCGCCGACCGATACCCGGCTTCCTCCGGACGGTCACGAGTTTCCGCCAGAGTTCCGTGATCGCGAACAGACACCGTCGCCTGGCGACCCGACTGGTCACGGTGGACGGAGCGGGCTCGACGCTGATCAGAAAGGAGAGTCGCAGTCGCAGTCCAGAACAATGCTGCTTGACGAGCCTGGTCTGTTCTTCGGGACTTCCCCGCAAAGGAGAGGTTGTCAGAGGTCTGAGTCGATGGTGGAGAGGGACGGAGGAAGTCCTGGGGATTTTCGTAGCAGGGTCATGGGAGAACATGACCTGAGGAAGTCCAAGAGCGGGACTAGCGTGCGCGATAGAATCGCACTATTCTCCAGTCCATCCAAGGAGAGTCTGTCTGGGTCCAGGACCCTGCTGACTTCTCAAGCGGGCTGTGAAAGGGAGACCAGTCTGGATAGCTCCAGGTTGAGTCAGGGCAGGAGTCAGGGTCGGTCAAAATCCGACTTGAAGCTGACAGGAAACGAGTCGCAGCGCTGTCGTTCCCGCGACGACGTAGTTCGTCGCAAAAAGATCTCAGATCCCTCCGGGGACAAGTACGGCAGCCTGACGCGCTTGCGTGGCAAAGACGGAGACCAATCGCCGGGCACAGACTCTTCTTCCTGTTCCTCACAATGTTCCCTGCCTGTCCCTCCGTCTCACTCACGAGAATCATCCACAGCTCGGTCAGAGTCCTCTGGAGACGAGGGTAACAGCCCTCTCCACGAAAGGTCTCAGAGTCTGTTCGATCTGGGCCACACCGAGAAAAGACATAGCTATGCCGGCATGCAGAGCAAAGCTTATGGTCACCAAAGCCAGTCGGCCAATCTTCCCAGAAAGACATCTCTCAACTCAATCATGGAGGAAAGAAAGAAAAGTTTCTCAAAGCTCCGTGGTTTGATTATACCCAGTAAAGTAGATGTTACAAAGAGGGGTCCCGCTGACATGCCAGCGATCAAGAGCAAAGACTTGCGCGTTCTAGCCAAGCCCACGGCTCGTCTTCTGAGTCCAGTGGCCTCCCCGAACCGCTCGCGTCTCTCCACCCCGGAGCGACTAGAGCTCCCAGAGCCGCGTCACCTCACCTCTCCACCCTGGAAGGGCGATGCCTCTTCCACCCTTCCAGCCTACTCACCGGCCTTCAAACGCAAGAACGTCTCTGTGTACTCGTCACCGGGTTCCGCTTTCCGATCCGTGTCCTCATCTGCCCGTTTGGGTGGCTCTTCAATTGAGCTGTCCCGGGCGACACCCCACGACACTGCCTCCCGCCGGCAGGAGCCGCGTGGTGGGGCTCGCTCCGGCCTCCAGCGCACCCCGCCAGCCAAGGAACCACTACAGCGCAGCAGCTCACTGAACTCTCGTCCCCCAGCCGGTGCTGGAGACAGTCGCCGCCGTATCTCCGACGACGTGGGCCCACTTGAAGGCCGCAGGCTACCCGCTCGGATCCAGCCTGCTGACAGCGACACGGATGTTGGGAGCTCGACGCTGACGTTGGTCGCAGAGCCACTGGAGGAGACGTCAACATCACGCGGTCTGCGCAGCCGCGCCGGGAGCTTCGATTTCGACCACCGCGCCAGCACGTCCACTCTACACGCCTCGTCGCCGGTCAAAGAACTCGACGTGGAGGAAGAGATCAGGAAGGCGGCGGCCGGTGAGCCGTCGCGAAACCGGTCGCCGTCTCTGAAGGCACCAGGTCCAGCAACACAGCAAGAGAGATCGGAAAGGGTGAGCGGCTCACCGCCAAAGATCCAGGAGGATGCTGCGTGGCGTAAATTTTCGTCAACCACTGACTCAAATGTTACTGGACCATGTGCCGGAGAGTCGCGAGATCTTTCGAAACTCCGGCAGTCTAACAAGGCCAGCGTGAAGTCTCTGAAAGAACGTTGGCAGATGATGAGCGACATCAGTGAAACTTCGTCCGCCTCCGTCAGCCGGTCCCCGAGTCTCCGGTCTGACCGACCAGACGTTATCATTCGGGATCCGATATCTCGCGAGTCAGTGCCTCGTGACAGCGTTCCTCGAGAGACTTCAACATGCCAATCTGTTTCTCGCGAAAGTGTCACAACTGACTCCTCTTCAGATGATTCTGCATCCCGAAATACTGTTTCTCGTGAGTCAGAGACAGTTTCAAATGAAACTGTTTCTCATGAATCGATTACACAAGAATCCAGCACCCTTGAGACGGTGACCACCACATCATCCCTCGCTGAACACATTCCCTCCACCGCTCTCTCTAAGGAAACGCCCACCAGTGTGCGGGATGTGGTCGACCGTAACTGGCCCAGCATCGAGAGTGAGCGGGCCGATATTGACCGAAAGCTGAGCACGCCCAGCTACGGTGGCAGCACACCGACACGGCTGCGGGACCGGCGCGGGCATGTGCCTTCTCGGCCGCAGAGCTGGGTCGAGAGTGAGCAGGAGCTGCGTATCCTGGAGACCGCCGGCGGCCTCCTGTCTGCCGGCGGCGGCGCCATCAGCACCTCATCCAGCCAGGAGAACATCATGGACTCTCTCGACTGCGGCAAGTCGCCCAGCGGCTCGACCAGCAGCCTCCTGGAGATGCTGACCGCCAACCTGAAGCGAAACGCCCGCTCTCGGCATGTGTTGAGCGTCAGCGACCTGCGGCGCGCCTTCGAGCGTTCTGATGGGCGCACGTGCCACGCACGCATGTCCTCGATGGACTCGACTGGCAGCGAGGACGGCCCGGGGGTGGCCGCGATGATGGGGTCGTCAGCCAGGGAGCACTACGGCAGCATCACGTCGCTGGCCTCGTCCACCAGCCTCATCTCTCCACACGTGAGTTTCACAAGGAGTCCGTAATTTACAGAAATGACACTTGGTGGGAGTTTGTGCCATGGCAAATGAGTTACAAAACTTAACTTTTTATAGGCTTCAACAGATTGGCTCTTTTGACTCTTACTTTCAATGTCAAGCATACCTTGTCTCGTCATTGTAGCGAGTCGGTCATATTTTGCTAGTACGAATGATTACATGTTTACATTTGCATTGCATTGAATTCATTTGCATTACATGTTCTTACTGTCATTTTATCAATCACCATATCGTACTACACAGATGTAAGTGTTATAAATGCTTATAGCGTGTGTCTTTTAACACTCCAGATAAGCCAAGATTTCATTAGGACAAGCATGCATATTGCATAGCATAACTATCTAACACGAGCCGTGGATATGAAGATCCGCATATCCGCAGTCCGCGCGAGTGTTTGTATCTTTTACGTCGCTGGAAATCGTGATGAAGCCCAGATAATATTGCATGCTGACAAGAAAATATTGCATGCATTAGTTCTATTTCACTGGTCCATTTCGTTAATAAGTTTATAAATCTCCCACATCCCTGGAACGCGAAATTGATGGCTAATGGGCACGTGACACTTCTGTCATCAATATGCCAACTGCCGATCATGATAATTCCCGTTCGTAGTAGAACCAATCCCTCCCACCATGTCCATCCGGCTTCAAAACGATGCATCGGCCCGCCTCGAGTGGGTACCTTGCTACGCCTTAGTCTGCCTCTGTATCCGTCCGGAGTCCGTCTCTTTGTCAGCTGTCCGTCCGCGTCTCGTAATACGGTGTATGTCTCGGTGTCCGTATCCATCTCTGTGTCCGTCTCGGTCTGTCTCGATGTCTCTGTATCCGTCCACGGTCGGACTCTGTGACTATTTCAGCGTTCGTCTCAGTGTCGGCGTCTATGTGCCCGTCTTGGAGTCCACCTTAGCGAGCGTCTCTGTATTCGTCCTGAACCCATACGGATTCCGTCTCGGTGTCCGTCTCGGTGTCCGTCTCGGTGTCCGTCTTGAGTCGTCTCTGTGTCCGTTCTGAGCCCATACGGAGTCTGTCCGTCTCGGTGTCCGTCCCGCCCCGACCCCATCCGTCAGCCGGCGAGAGGGTGCTGACGCGGCGCTGACACGGCCCCCTGCGCCACGTGACGCCGCTGTCAGAGGCCGTGAGTGATGTGACGGCTGCAGGCGGCCGGTAAGGCGGTCCACAGTGCCCCCGGCGTGTCGACCGGTGTCCGGTGTCGGGCCCCGGGGTAGCGGCGACAGGTCCGTGGGCTGACAGGCTGACAGGTGACAGGTGGAGGTGGTGACAGGTGACAGTCCGCCGCGCGAGTAGGATAGGACAGGACAAGGCGGCGTGACTGGACGCGACAGAATATGATGAGAAAGAACTGTTTAGAACCAAGTTCTCAAGGAGCGGGTCAGAAATCAATGAGACAGCCAATTTGTGGACCATCGTGTCATAAAAATATGCACATTCACTAAACCATTTCGTATCAATCTGGAAGTTAGGCCATTGTGGATATTCCTGATAATCTACCCACGAGAGCCCCTTTAGGTAATGTTTTGACACTAATTTGGCACCGATGCTATGGTTTGCCATTCTGGCCATTTCCGCGTGGTCCGCCACCCACTCGCGATCGGCCAGAGGTCGTCTGCGCTCCGTCTGGTGCAGCCCGCCGTGGTCGTCCAGCCTTGGTGTTCGGCCCCGGCGGCGGCGGCAGCAGCCGCGGCTCGGCACTAACCAATCCGGGCCAGAGGCGGCGCCGACTGCCGGCGACCCCCCCCGCGAACGGGGCCGGCGCCGGCGGCGGTGCGGGGGCGCCGGCGGCCGCCGTCGGACCACCGCGCTCGCCCCGCTGCCGGTCATTACGGGCACGGAGCAGGCGTCGTTAGCCCGGCCCGGTTCCCGAGCGGGCCCTGCCCTCGCGCCGGGAACCGGGCCACATAAGGTGACGGCCCGGCCGGCGCTGAATTATGCTGTGACGTGCCTGTAATCGGAGCTGCTACAAGGGGGCACGGCTGCCGACGGGGACCGAGCAGGAACCAAGCTGGAATTGGCAGGAAGTGCCAGGGAGCCGGTGGATAATAATAACGGGAAGCTTTCAGGAAGCGGGTCGGAGCAAAAGGTAAAAGTGAAAAAACGAATGGGAACAGATGCCTATGCCTACGTAATGAGTTGAGGAAGAAGGACTGGAGCAATGATATTGGGCGTGCCGGTGCCCCTTGCTACCGCTGGATATTCTCTCGCACTCGGCACTCACAGCATTTTGTCACAGCCACAATGCTAGAATTTCCCTAACTTCTTGGCCCACATCTCGTGCAAGTCTAGGTGGGGAAGTGCCAATTCCATCACCCTCTTTATCCACGTAAATCTCGAATTATCCGGTGTGCTAGGTGAAAGCTGGTGGTTGATGAGATACAGACATGCTGCTATTTTCATAATCTTCCCGACAGACAGGAATTAAGCTCCATGGTCCATACATTCAAGAAATCTTCTTTCACTTCCACTGAATTCCATCCTAAGCGGATGCTGGCTGCAATTTTGGACCGTCGTTTGAGACCTCATCTTCTCTTGGATACATTATACTGCAGCATGGTTTGTTTTATGAAACTTTTCATTTATCATGGGATACCTTTCTTCATTAACGTGAGGATGCACACAAAAATGCAATAGTTTACAATAAACAGATCAATTCAATAAGGTGTCAGCTGCCAGTCATTGCCTTCCCTCAGAGAGGACAGTAAGGCGATCATCAAACCGATAATCTCCGCTCCTCAGGCATTGTTAGCGGAGTACTCGTACAGTCACAGACGCTGAGTACGTACGGCATTCGCCCGGAGACAATGGGCTGAGCAGCGGTTAGGGACGAGTTAATCCGCCGAACGCAGTTGTCGATCCCTACTCCCTAGGAATGCAGGATGCCACTGATCTTCCAAAGGGAGCTGCTGCAGTCAGTGCGACGATTTGCTGCACAGTGCATTGCAAACGGACATCAGCGCACAGAAGACAATTTCTTGCAGGATTGTGGTTGATAACAATGCTGCAAGCTGCTTGCAGATTGCTGAACCAAAGTAAAAGTGAAACTGAATTTCACACAGCCAGCGAGGTGGATCAAAACACATATGGCGGCATAAAAGACATGCGGCACTAATAAGGCAGTCATTCTATTGGAATACATAATACCTAATGGAATGAACGTTCGGCTCAAAGTTCCCTGCGAACCCATCTTTACAACTACTAGTTACACGTTGATGATAGAAGCCAGGCCAGCGTGTTGTGATTAACGTATTGTCATTTATATCAGCTCCTTGCCAGCATACTATATTTGGACTGCCGTACATACACTGCCATTAGCATTGCTCACTTCAAAGTATTAGGCACAGATAACATGTCATTTGCACTGAATCGGTAGACAACCGTTTTTCGATCGCAGTTGATGCAGCATTGTTGAACGCGAGCTGAACAGCGCGAAGCGGCGAACTGCTTGCTGTCTGGCCCTTATATGCATGTGCTGGTCGAGCGCGAATGCACCTAAATGTAGTAATTTCCAATCCTGCTTACCTATACTGTTCAGGGCTCAATGCTCACGGAACTTTGCAATGTTACCATCATGTGTACTGTAGGGCTGGCCTTTATTTCTAGATTTGATAATACCATCGCGTCTGCTCTCTGTGCCACCAGGAGCTACAGCAGCTGATCGAAGAGGCCAACCAGTCGCTGGAAGAGGCCGGCACGCCATCGCACGAGATTATCGTGGCCGTGGTGCACCGAGAGATGATGGGTGGCAGCATCGGCATCACGCTGGCCGGCGGTGCCGACTACGAAAACAAGGAGATCTCGGTACGGGGCGGGGAGATCTCGGTACGGGGCGGGGAGATATCAGTGGGAGGCGGGGAGATATCAGTGGGAGGCGGGGAGATATCGGTAGGAGGCGGGGATATATCGGTAAGGACGGGGGATCTTGGTAGGGGCGGGGGGATATCAGTAGGGGCGGGGAGATCTTGGTTGAGGCGGGAAGGCGGGGAGATATTGGTAGAAGGCGAGGAAATTTCGGTAGGAAGCGGGGAGCTCTCGACAGGAGGCGGGGAGATCAATAAGAGGCGGGGATAGTTCTGTGGGTGGCGGTGGGATTTCGGTGGGGGCGTGAAGCATCGGTACGCAGCGGGAGACATCGGTAGGGGCGGGGCAATCTCGATATCGGTTCACGGGGAAATCTCGACAGGAGGCGGGGAGATTTTAGGAGGCGGGGATATCTTGGTGGGATGCGAATGGATTTCGGTGCGACGCGAGATAACGCTGAGTCGATGGAACCGGCCTGAAGGGCCTCGCCAGCTTAAATACAGAAAGACCCAACATTGAATTATTTAATTCGTGTTGAGATGCAGTACATAATGTATGGAAAAAATTACGGCGTGTTTTCTTCAAATCTGTCTTATACTGCTAAATGCTCCTTCAGTGCAGCGACATTTTGAGTAAGGGCATGAATGCTATGATGGCTAGTACGGTCCCTTTTAGATATCGCCAGTGCAGTCCAGTAAAGCATGCAATGCTCAGTTTCACACTGGCATCACCGTCCAAATCTAGCGCTAAAGCGTGTCTCGGTGTATACCGTTTGTGCCGACAACAGGTCGGTTGTTTATGACTAGCTCTCGAGCGCCAGATTCGCCGCACCGCGCCGTGTAGCTGACGTGTGTTGTGTTCAATCGTGCTGTGCTCAGTGTTTGCCCCGCCTGTCTCTTGTCGTGTTTTGTTTTCGTCTACAATCTTGACAACCGAACCGATTCCATAGACATCGACGGACTTGATCGAACATCATCGTTCGAGGCAAACCGTTGAATGTTGAGCTTCAACCTCCATTATCTTGTGCCACTTCTGATCACGATACTTTCTACATACAGGTTGAAGTGTGCTTATATACTGATAGTGCTCAGCATGCACACATTTAGCTATCATGTCCACGCAACGCTTTGATCTACAATCACTAAACGTCTACCGTCGTCCGTTTTCAGGTGAACAAGGTAATCCGGGGTTCGGTGGCGGACAGGGACGGTCGGATCCAGAAGGGTGACCGGGTCATCTCCATCAATGGCCGGTCGATGAAGAACACCACCCACCGCGAGGCCCTCAACACGCTCAAGGTATGGCAGAACCGGCTAAATGACATGACGGGGTATCGGGCAGGTGTGAGGATTGTGGGTTTACAGGCTACTTCTGATTGCTTGGAAGTGGACACTGGATGCGCGTTGGCGCTGAAGAGATACAGCCACTTACCCTCTAAACATACCCTGAGAAAGATCACGCGGACCTTCGGTTAGAAACGATCAAATTTATTACTTTCAGCCGGTAACACGCACGTCGCACAATCATCACGGAGCAGCGTCGATAAGCTGTGGCTGCACGAGTCTACGAACCCACATCTTGCCGGTAAACTGCAATCACAATAAAACAAGCTAACGTATTAAACACGTCCTTTGGCCCGCGGGTTAAATCCGCGACTGGAAGATAACACACGAACTTACATTTACCAATGAGACCAAGCTACCGTCAACATTTATTACTGTGACCAAGCTAAGGTCGGCCCTTAGAATCGGACATACTAAATTGACACATGAATATATCCTTGATCAAGGCCCCCCTCCAATCTGCCAACGTTGTAACATAAGATACACAATTGAACACTTCTTGATCCACTGTCCCCAATATCAAGCAGAGAGGCAACCTATAATCCAATATATCACCCACAACCAACTTGCACTTTCAATTCCTACTCTCCTCGGCGATTCTCACCCGGATCTACTCGACTTGCTTTTCACTTTCCTGAAGAATTCCAGGCTAGACCGATCCATATAGCACAGTCTCGCGCTCAGTTCCGTGGTCGGCCAGCCGTCGATAGCGGTTCTGGGCGCGGGACTCAATCTTTTTGATTTCCTGGATACTGGCCATGTCAATTAAGGAGCCCCGAGCTTACGGGCACCAGCCGCCGCCGCGGGGACCATTGGCACGCGGCGGCGGGCTCCTCTGCCCCCCATCTGCTTGGAGAAAGAGGTGTCGGCACTATGCCGTCCGCAACGACCCGTTTAATGAATTGTTACGTCACTGGAGTCCGCACTGAAACGTCAGTTCTCTAATCATACCAATCAGCACTTGGTGGGGGTTTTGTAGGAGCCCCGAGCTTACGGGCACCAGCCGCCGCCGCGGGGACCACTGGCACGCGGCGGTGGGCTCCTCCCCCAACTCCTTGGACACATGATTTTCTCTTGGTTTTTCTTGGTTTCTCTTGGTTTCTCTCGTGATTTCATCGTAATTGTTTTTGTTTCCATTGTTCTTGTTGCGCCGTGATTTCGTCTATGTTTGCGAGCGCGCGCGTTTGCGTCCCTCCGGCGGCGGCGGCGGCAATCGGCACCTGCCCATCCCTCTCGCGGTTCTCGACAGGGATCCCTCTTAAAGGTTGAGGCCCACTCGAGACACATAGCCCCACAAACACACTTACACATTAGCGATATAACGTAACGTAATATCAAAGCAAAGGGATTTTTCCTGTGCAATTTGGCAAAAGCGCACAGGTTTTGCCCTCTAAGATAGGCACCAGGTTTTTCTAGTTAGGACTTTCCTGGTGGAACTCGCAACACAACAACAGCACACATTACAACACTACCACATTTCAGCATCAAGATTCAGCAGCAAGAAATGTAAGTACTCAAAATCCCTCTCGGCACTGCCACTCTGGCACCCTTTCTGGCTTTCCCTTGCACTTGCTCCCACCGGACGTCACATGAGCCGGTCTAACGTAAACTTTGCTCTTGATATTGCCTTGGGCCGGAATAACATAGCCGGCATTAAAGTAAAGTAAAACGGAAGATCTGGCTAATTGCCAGCTAGTAACTTCCCCCTACCCCGACCAGGGCCTCGGCCTGTCGGGAGCAAAATTCAAAAAAAAAAAAAAAAAAAAAAAAAAAAAAAAAAAGGTCGGCCCCCTGCGACCGGGTCATCCGACGGCGCCACCTGGGCGGTGAGGACGACAGCGCTCCCTGTAGTGCCCATACGAGGGCCAAAGTAACAACGCCACCTACCTACAACAGGCAGGCAGCTCCGTCCAGCACTTACGCCCCTGGATGGGATAAGGTGGACATTGACGTACTTATTTGATCTAGCATCTTCAATGGTACGGGTAAAAGAATGGTTCACAGCTGTCCTGAATACTGAAGCAGTCAGTCACATTCCTCACGCTTAGGTCGATGAATGTGAGCTCTTCTACTCTACCTACACTCTGCAGGCCGCGACAATTTTATCCTATTCCTTCGGGACTTGCCCAATGACCACCCGCCCCTTGCCCAGACCAATTGAGCACCGCTCTTCTTCTGGGTTGGCGGTCACGTCATTGCAACGGTAACAGTTGCGGCACAACCTCAAATAAGAGCGCATTCCTCCGTCGTGACCGCTCGGCGCGGCTAAATGACCTGTCCCACGGGACGGGCTCAGCCGCCGCAAAGTGTTTTGCGGTGGTCGATTCAGCCCACTGTCTCCTTCTTCATATTATCCCGTGACCATGGAACAGCTTGCCAGAGCAAAGAAGCCATACGCAATAAAACAAATAACAACGAACCCAGCCAAACAAAACAAAGCCAGTTGATTAGTCAGGACGTGACCATTTACTCAGTCTTGATTAATGATCAGTGATCTATTGATCACTCACAACCATAAGTTCGGAATTCGGATCCGGCATCAGTCTGGCCGGAAGAAGCCAGCGCAGCGTTTCCAACATTTTAATATGTTTAATGATATAATTAGTGGACGTAAAATAAGCCTGACCATGGATTACCGATAACAAGAATTTAGCATATTCTTTTAATAGTCTCTGTCACTCAAACCATTCGTTTGAAGTTGTACAGCAGCCATTCAGTTTGTGTACGATTAGCTATGCGATTTTTTTTATTGAGGCGAGATCACCATCTGATGACCTGACCCGAGGTGACCTGAGTTACAAACTCCGCGCTACGGAATAGAAATATAAGGTCTGCGCGATAACCCTGAGGGGACGTTACAGCCCCCCCCATTCATTCCCCCATGACGCGGGCTCGTCAAACAAGATACTCAATACTTACTTTATAACAGAAGAATACTAAAATATCTGCCAAACAAAACGCTGAACATTTAGCGCTTTGAATGGATACCACAAACAACAACTATGATGGTGCACAAAGATTCAATTTTCTGAAGGTGGTCTGATCTAATAGCGTGATCATAACTAAGCTCAAAAATGCCACAGATCGCGCAAAACAGATGCGGCCACAGCGGCGTATTTAGAAAATCGCGAAGGGGGGGGCCAAGGGTTTGGAGGGCGCCACCTCACCCAAGGAGGGCGCCATACGGTCGCGAGATAAAAAATCGCTCAGTGGGGGTTGGGGGGTTGGGAGGCGTTTTTTACCATGCCACCAGTTTTTTTTTATTGCGTAACCTCGTATAGGTCGTGCTGCATTGATTTTGCATCGTGTGTATTCATTATACTCCAGGTCACAAAAGGTCAAGTGTTCTTGAAATGCTGCGCCGAAGGCGCGCGAAATTTTTGAAAACAACCTTTTCCTCCGCTTTTTAGGCACGCCTTTTATACGATCACTGTTCAAAGCTCCTCTCGCTCTTTTACCAAATTTGAAGGTGTAAAAAATACCTAAGGTTTGGTCGGGCCGCTGCCACACAAACTGTACTGAAAGCTTGGCTCATGGGTGTCGATGTATAAAAGTTTATTGGCGGTGGCATATCTACGCACCAGATCACCGTATCGGATTGATACCGGAGCGCGAGATGCGTAAACATCATCCAAATTACCTCAGACCAGCCTTCATAGCCTTCTCACAGATGCATACAGTGTACCCACATAACCAGTTTCAATCACCGAAACTTCAGATGCCTGCTGTTGCGCCCGAACCTGTTGACAATACTTAATCGTAATCCATATAGATGCCATGATGCACGTAAAGTAGGATCAATCCGTTAAGACCAAAGACGTGTTTTATGCATCGTAGAGCGTAGATAGTTTTGGTAGGTATAGATACTTCATTCATTGTGCTGAATGCACGTTCATTTGTGGCAGTTTTCACAGGCAAGACATCAACTATGTGCAATAGAACGACTAAGTTGAAAAACATGCCAAAGGAGTAAATAAATGATAGGAGGGCAGCGATCAACGGATGTTGCCAATAGGTAGAAGGGCTGCGATCCACAGGAGGGCACTAATAGGTAGAAGAGCCCCGATCAACATCCCGAGTTTCGACAGTAGGGCACCGATAGGTAGGAAGTTGGCGAGCAGCAGGAGGGCGCCAATGGATAGAAGGGCAGCGATCAACAGGAAGGCACCAATAGGTAGGAGGGCGCCGATCAACAATCAACAGGAGGGCGCCACCAGGTAAGAGGGTGGCGAGGAACAGGAGAGCACCAATAGGAGGGTGGCGATCAACAAGAGGTCGCCAATAGGTGGGAGGGCGGTCATCAACTGGAAGTCGCCAATGAGCGGAAGGGTGACGATTAAAATGGGGGTGGCAATGGTGAGGAGGGCGCCTTTGCTCAAGAGGATGACACGAACAGGAGGGCGTCTGTGCGGAGGGCGCTGGTCAACAGGAAGGTGCCAGTGGATAGGAGGGCGGTGATCAACAGGAGGGTGCCAGTGGTTAGGAGGGCGGCGATCTACACGAGGGCGCCAATAGGAGAAGGGCCCCGATTAACATTCAACAGGAAGGACTAGGGAACCAATAGGTAGGAGGGCGGCACTGAACAAGAGGGTGCCAAAAGGGAGAAAGGCGGCCTTCAAAATTTCACATGAGGGCTCAATAGGTAGGAGAGCGCCAATAATTATGAGGACGCCGATCAGCAGAAGGGCGGCAATGTGTAGCAGGGTGGCGACCTACAGGAGGGCGCCTTCGGGTGAGAGGGCGCTTATTTACAGGACAGCGGCTTACATAGGCGACCACCGATACGCTTAGAGAGCTACAGCCTACAAATGTGGTTGGAGGGCGCCCGAGGGAGCCCTCCAACCGTATTTGGAGGGCGTATTTGGAATGGGCGTCCTCCGAGGGCGCCCTCCATCCGTATTTTCCCTGTAAACACATTCGCGATTGGAGGGCGCCCTCCAGTCGCGATTGTTTTTCGATTCGATTATATCACAATTGCATTTGCGATTGGAGGGCGCCTTCGGCGCCCTCCAATCGCAAAGGGCGCCTTCGGCGCCCAAGGGGGGGGGCCATGGCCCAGTGGCCCCCCCCCTGCCTACGCCCCTGTGCGGCCATGACGGGAAGTACGCATGGTTTTGCACGCTGTATTCGCTGGTCATTGGATTCCAATGGTCTCTGATTAGATCTTTCGCCACTCTGCAAGTTGCCATTGCCACGATCCGCCCATGGTCTCCGATTCCGCCCCTCCTTGTTCCTCCTATACCCTCCCCCTGTTCAGCTCCTCCCTGTCCCGCCCTCCTTGCTCCTCACTAGTCACTCCCACATGTCCCACCCTCCCTGTCTCACCCATCCACGCCCCTCCCTGCTCCTCCCACCCCGACCGTTCCGGGCGGGTCGGTCTGTCGGCCGGCCAGTCCCGCCGTCCCGGCCTTGGACCGTCTCCCCACATACCGGTGCTGCGCCGGCCGGCCAGACGGTCCGGCCCGCCCTCAGACTCCAGTTGCAGTGCACGCGGCGAGCGCTCCGCTCCGTCCGTCCCCCGGCGCCGCCCCACAGCCGCGGCGCGTGCTCCAAGTCAGTGGTGGATATGGGTGAGCACTAAGCAGTGCAGATATCAACGAGAAACCCCTGAATAGGCTGTGTCAGGACTGGGAAAGCGAGCGGCGTGTCGAAGTTTGTGTGGGTGGCGGAAAGCGGACAATCAGCGCTGGGAAGGAACAGTGGCTGGTGGGTGGCACGTTGGCCGAGTTTTTACTTCCCCAATAGTCAGTCTTGGTCTGACAGAGGACAAAAACTGTTGATCGGTGACCGACGGCTCACTGTCAGCATAGCCGGTGCAATCGTCCCGTCAATCCGCTCGTGCTATCTCGCGCCGCCCGGGCGGACATCCGTGCTCCCACGCGGTCCTGCGGTCTCGGTCGGCGTCGGAGCCCTGTCGCCGCGGTCCGAACTGGCAGTGTGGTCAGTGGCGCAGAGTGAGCTGCTGTGTCCGAGCTGCTCCACCGTGACCAGCGAGCTGCCGCAGCTCTGCCACCACCGTCATGGAGTGCCTCTTCTGCCGGAGACAGCTGCTCAGCCCCACGTGGAGCGCGCCCGTCTGGTATATCGAGGTACGCCGTACTTTGGGGGGGGGGGGGTATAAATGAAAAGTAGGTATCGTGGCCAGCTGGCGCTATTTGTCATAGACGGAAATTCATACACTGATGGTTGAGGTGAAGAGTACAGTAAAAAACGCATTTCGCATGGAACATCTCTCAGCGCTGCCAGCGCACCGTTAAAGCTTGTGAATCACCGTCACAGATTATGGGATATGTGACACTTGTGGGTTAGATACCACGGTACTATATAGGCAGGCGGTACCGGTATATGTTAGGCGGTACTATATAGCAATCAACAATGGCAATGCGTACACGGTACAGTAATCTATAACCAAATACATGCAATATTCAGTCAGTTATTCCTTCGGTGTGCGGACCACAAGAATAACGACAGACTGTCGGCTTTGTCCTGTTCATTGCGACTTTGAAGTTTGATACCTACATGTCAGGTTACTTACAGTCAAAAAACTTCCGCAACGGTGGTCCGGAGAACATGGATCAACTGACATTACCGGTTACACTTTAAAAGCAAGTAATGCTCATGACCGTATTCGTAATAAGAGAAAACTTGTATCGATGCAGATAACGAAGATAAATTGCCCATTTGGTACTTTTACAACAGCATTTGTTACATGAAGCAACAAGATCAGATTCTTCTGAAGGACAAAGTATGATATTCACGTTAAGGCCGCAAGTGACACAGCTTAACCTTCGCTTGGACATGATAACTTGGGAAAGATCACTGCATTGTCACTTATGCCGACATGCCAGAAAATGATAAACATGCACTGCATGCTAATGGCTTAAATGTTTCCCACGTCCTTAGTTCTTATCGGTCATTCTTTTACCGACAGAGAAGTATGTGTTTTGTACTTGAAAAACCCGTTTGGTTGATGAAACGGCATAGTCATCGATTTCCATGTGCATTTTCCCAATACCCTTCAGCCTTCGACCCGCATAAGCTAACCAGCCTATCATCAGCCTAATTCTGGGAATTAGCCAATATTACACTTTCTGTTTAAATTTGCATGTTCGAAAAGACTTTGGCTTAAATTTGAAGGTCCGGAAAAAGGACGTCATTTAAAGCATGCAATTACAACTACACTTAAATCCCAACCGATGGAACGCGCAAGGCGCGAAGGTCATCTGAGCAACAAGCCATCGCACCCTCAGCCATGGGTCACATGACCACGCATGATACGCCCTCTCATCATGCCTCTGCTCGCGCTGCAAGCCTATCTCCCCGGCTCGTCTTCCGCCGTATCTCCCCTTCCTGCGGCCGTCCGCGAACTATCATCACCTCTGAATCACCGCCGGCCTGCGTCCGTTCCCCGGAGCGTCCGGACGGCGAACCATAACAGTCCAGGGTCCACCCTGGGTAGAGGATGACCTGCAACCCATCACCGGGTGACATGACTGGACGCACCGCCGACAGCCGACCCGGGTTACGTCAGCAGACGCTCCTCCCGGCCACGCGCCGGCCGGGAGGAACCGTGACCGGGCGGAGGCGCGTGATGGTAGGCCTCGTGACCGGGCAGTCCCGAGGGGGAGGGACCGTGGCCGGGGAAGTTTCGTGATGGGGAGGAGCCGTGACCGGGCAATCACGGAAATCTTGTGTTGGGGATGGAGTATTGAACTAAAGAAGGGCACTGGGCGGAGCCGGACGGGGAAACCAGAGGCCTTGGGGGAACTGTTCATGAGGGCTTGAGGTGACTGATCGTCTTTGTCTGGTATGCAGGGTAGTGCGGTCAGGGGGCAAGGTCACTGACACCCAGTCGAGAGCCATGCCACCGTTTGTTTGGGTGTGTCAGGTTGGGATTGTCGCTGTGAGTCAGGCTCTGTGTCATTATGTGTGTCCAGACAGTCGGCGCTGGCCGCCAGTGCCTGTCAGGACTACCGCTCCTTTGTTTCAACTTCGCCTTCCGTTCTCAAACAAGGAACTGGCATACACACACATAGTCAAGTACTCAGTCATCAAACATTGCAGTGACATGGTTGGTTTAAAGCTCACGTCTTCCTCCCGAGGCAACACCCTGACGCCACCACACCCATCACACCACTCCCGCCAGTCCCAGAGCAATCAGTCCGTATCATACCGTACCGCCACACGGGCCACCGACCTGTGCGGGGCTCCTGACGCCGCGTCACGCCAGTGACACGACACTGGCCTCCGTGGCAGCGCCCCTAAGATCATATCTCCCACTCACGGAGCGGCGTGACGACCTCGCCCGGCGTGATGACCTCGGAGGGCTCGACGACCGCTGGCGTCACGAGAATGACGACTCGTTACTTTGGCTCGTTAGCAGTGTTCTGGAGAGCCACCGTCCCGAAATGGCCGCGGCGTGGTCGTGTGCTCTCAGTGTCTTCGTTTCCTTAGGTCCCGAGAGGGTAGTTGATGGCAACGTTGGGCGTAATAGCGCTGCTATCATTTGATGACTGTGCCGTTACAGTAGTCGCTGAGAAATAACGAGCTGGCCACGTTATCAGACGGTCACTTCCTGGGTGGGCACTAGACAGTGGACGGTGGACAGCGCTTGTCGACACCCAAAGCTGTATGTTTGGCATTATTTGACACTGTTTCGGCCATGTCGAATATGGACGGACAAAATATCAAACCAACGGCCAACATCACAGAGATCACAAACGAATGACCGCCGGTCGTCTCTAAGGTAAAAGAAAATCATGTAGTACTTCAGAACTGTCTAAACTGAAATACTGCAGATGATTCTGAGAATGTTTTCTGGGAGACGACCCATCTGTTCGTCTTCCTATAAACATGTCAGAGGAATGTTTGGATACATTCTGCATGTAAAAATCGATATTATGTCCGTCCGGTGACGGCAGCTCTGTAACGTTTTCGGTCCGAATGTTTTGCTTGTTCTGTCTTACTATGTACACATCTGGATCAAGAAGCCATATTTTGATATCCCCTGTCGCGTTATGATGCCATTATCAGAAGCCATGAGCACCTACATATATTCACATTATACCTATGCTGCTCAGTAATACATGCGCTACATTAGCAATTTAGAGCCACATAATTTCCAAGCTAATGACACCTTCCCCGTGTGCTAACTGCTAATGCGTCGTGCATGATCCAGTTTCCTGGAGCGTCTGTCGCGAATGGCTCTCTCGCGAATGGCTCCGCGAGAGAGCCGCTCTATAATATACGGATTTCAACAGCTCCTTGTTAAAAGGAGCCAAGGCCCGGCGGCCCGGCCTAAAACATAAGGAGGGAGCAGTCTCGCTCGTCGTATGGCTCCAGCGCTCCAGCATGTACTACTGTTGACCCACGACCAGGAACGGATGAGGGTGTGGAGATGGGCGAACACAGGCTGGTGGCATGACTCATAGGTTAATTGGCTGGTGATATGTCCGGCACGTCTGTAGGTCTCCAGGTAGTCCGTAAGTGTGTCAAAGTAATCTTCACGGCGCACCCGACCATAATTCAGTCAGTGTGACTCAACTGAGGTGATGGTGAATCAGGCGCTCCATTCAAAGTAGAAAAGCACTGTTCTCAACCAAAATGTTCTTTTATACTTCAGTAAGGCAGAATTAAATATTTAAGGTGCTAAGAACTTATATTTTGGGGACAGCTTGGAATTCATTCAAATGAATTAACATGCTTTCCAGATTCAAAATTCCATTGACTTCACGAACTGGCGATATGGTCTTCTGTGGTCTGGGAGGACATCAGTCATTATCGATCCTCCTCAGCCACTGCAGGTTCTCCCTGGCCATCTTGCGGCACGGCGTTGGGCTGGTATAGCCGTGATAACGTCCTGTCGTGACCCGTGAACGGGAGGTATCGAGAGCGGAGGCGCCGCAATAGCGGGAGCAGTAGCTGCCCAGCACGGCATCATATAAGCGGAGGCAATCAAAACCCATGCGCCTTCCACGATCGATGAACGATTGTCCCACTAGCTGAATAAGAGCCTGGATCATTTCGGGTGACGAGGTTTCAGTGGCACTCACCTGAATCCCACTGAAAAGACATAATAAAGGTGACACAGGTGACACAGGTCATATCTGGATAGTTTGACAGGGGAACAATAACTATAGCGACGTGAGTATCAAGCATTGTGCATTTAGGTTTCAGTCTTGCGCTAAGAAATTGGTGGGGACTTAAGTGACGATAAGCGGCTGACGCGAGGTGTAATCTGTCAGATCCTGAGGTGTTTCTTTGCCATGGCATCATCTGAGCTGCTAATCGGCTTCTGAAATTCCTCCAGCAGGCGACTTTTGGTGTCCGTGGTATGCTGAGTTCACACGTTTCTTTTTTGCAAGAGATGCACGGTTTAGCTGGAAACGTGCTTATTTACACCATTATTGTGTTTTATTTCCCCTTTATTTTATAACTTGCACATGGTTGCACCAAGTCTTGCATCATTCCATGCCAAAACTGGTCCCATTCTTGTAGCTTACGTCATTCTAACCACGAAAGAAGCCGGAAGCTGAGCTGAGGTGACAGCACGGTGATTGCATTAAACAAGAGGCCAAAAATACTTAAAAAATGAGAAAGTTACACAAAAATCAGCTGATGCTTATTCCCTCGCATTGATAAAAAGCCTCCCTTTCATGGAACTTTCCGCGCCGTCGATCTCCCCTGCATATGACCCAATGTGACCTGTTCACCCGCCACCCCGTGACCCTGTGTTCCCCGCTCGCAGGCGCCGCGTGCCGAGGTGGTGCTGGTCCTGTCCAGGTCCAGGTCGGTCACCCCGCTGGACGCCGCCACCGACGAGAATGGGTCAGCCGTCCACCGTCCTTCCGTGATCAACACCTTCTCCAGCCGGCCCCCGAAGATCCTCGAGAGCCCCATGGACAGCAAGAGTCTGGCGTCAGGTGAGACTACTCTCGGATACGAGTTATGCAGGAATTATTTATAAATCAGTATTCATGTAAGATAATCTCGAGGCCTCATTTTCCGGTTCTTTATTTGATTTATGTGCTGCTGCATATAATCTTGTGTACGAAAATCCCTAACCTTATTCCATTTCACTATTAACAAGTCTCGTAATTAACATGTCCGTCACTTGCCTCAATGCGCCTCGCCGAGCAAACGGGACCCAGATAGCTCCCCTGCTGCGTACCATTGCCGACCAGCACCTCTGGCCCGGCCCCGCGGTATGCCCGTGCCGCGGACGACACCGATCCAGCCACGGGACGTGTCCGGTGCGATTTGTCGCCCAACTGCCGGGGATCAGATAACGCCCAACACCGTCGGCACGAGGACAAAAAGGAAAACGGGCGCGTCGCGGCACCCGGCCGCCGGACAACTATGCAAACTTGACCGGTTGTGATACCTCAAACGGAACATTCCTGATCGACTGTTGCTTTTTTGGGGCGAATATTGACAACTCCCTCACACGGCACACTGCATTCTGTTGGAAATTTGCAGTGGAATTTCCAAGAAAACATCGATGGAGAGTCGGAGAGGCATGCTAAACAGCGGTTGTGCAGAACATTCACTGTAGTATTCTGATATAACTTATGCACGAGTTGGATGATGGGTACTTTGCACTGATAAGTCTGTTTTTAAACGACCTTTTTTGGAGTTTCACACATTGCTTGGCCTCTTTCATGTCGCTGATGCTCTTATCCTAAACGTTTTACGCTAAGTGAATCTTCTTACGTAAGCAGCTGACCGCATAACATATGTCTCTTCACGGGACAGGGAAACACGATCTGATATATAATCTGACGAGTCTTAAAATGTGTCCCACGGTGTTTAAAACTGCATAGGCTTCCACAACAAACCGTAAGAAAGATAAGGTGTCGTTTGCGTTAAAATCCGAGTTTTCGTAGAAATTGTGGTGTCTTTTTTCACTCCGTATGCACTAGCCATTGTTACAATGTAAACAGAACCATTTTGGGCAGGTGCGACAGGTGCGGCATTTCACTATGCACCGGGACGTATCCAAAATAGAATTTAAAAATAAAACAGCCGACCGTGAGGATTCCAGTCTGAGCTCCCAACGCATTGGCTTATTTTGCGCCACGACCAGCCGGCCGTGTATTTTCGAGGAAACTCGTAGCGTTATCATGTGAAAGCGGGGTTAGTTGCGGTTTGTGGCCGGAAGCCGTAAAAATATCAGCCGTCGGGCACTGGCCGGTCGGGGCGCCGTCACCCATTCAGTGTGGACATACCACAGCCTATTCAGCGGCCCGGCACCACACCAACCTCACCGCACCCACTGAGGAGCAATTCGACGCTGCGCGGCAGACAGGAAGACGGCTGACTGCCGCGCCGTGGTCGGCCGGGCACGGGGAGCGGGCCACCGCTCACTGAATCACGTGGGAGCCGAACAGCACGGCACAGTGCATCACAAAATAGCTCTGCACTGGACAGTACAAGATGACATGGCACAGAAGCACAGCACGGCGGAGCAGAGCAGAGCACAGCACAGCACAGCACAGCACAGCACAGCACCGTACATCACGGCGCGGAACCATACTGGCATAATACGGGGCAGTCCAGCCGAGTCCAAGTTACGAGATGAGACCACGTATGAAACCACCTTGGTCCGTCACATCTCATCCGAGCTGAGAGCCAATAAGCCGCGGCGATCAGTCGCACTGATCACAACCCTCATCAATACTCGGATCGAATGTCGGACCGGAATGTCGGACCGGGTGTCACTGGCGAGGACGACCGCTGTTTGATCTGACACCGTCACCAATCTTACTGTCCTCAGTGTCCGACATAGAATCAGAGCGATCGAAATCCCTGCATCACGAGACAGCCGTCCGACGTTCCAGTGCGCGCGAGCCCATCAGCGCCCCTCACACCTTCGGCCGATGTTAGCCTTCTTCACAGGACGGCAGAGCGGAGGGTGACTCACCAATCGCGAGGGAGAGTACCGATGATGTCAGGTGGATACCGTGACCAGTTAACCTGCGTGACCTCCCCGCTGTTGGTACATACGGCCACTCCTCTGCTCGCTGTTATTGGACGCTCCCCGACAGCGCTGACGCCATCCCTGCTCCCGTATCAGTGGTACACGTGATGACGGCGATGTTATGAACATGATGACGTTCTCTTACATCGACCGTCATCATCGCTGTCGACAAGTCTGGCGTATGCGATGTTAGCACCGTGCTGTCTCGCAGGAAACCCCTCTCACCCCTACCCACCCCCAAACACTAGTTCAATCCCTTGACCCCTCCCCCGAGATAACTCCCGCCCTTTGGACGCTCCCATGACCCTCTGCCCTGTCCCAAACGGTGTCATGTTCTGTCCCTGAAGGCACTCTCTGACCCGGCCGTCCCTCCGCAGACCTGGCGTTCGAGGACGTACCGCGGGGCCCTCCCAAGGTGGTCACCCTGGTGAAGGAGGGCGCCGGCGTCGGCTTCAGTCTCGAGGGCGGCAAGGACTCCCCGCTCGGAGACCGGCCCCTAATGGCCAAGAAAATATTCGCAGGTACGCATTGTCGATATCGACGTCTCTTTCCTATCGGTTGGGAAAAGGTTTTATTAAAAGGAAAACATGTGATCGCTAATTCATTGCGCTGCCTATAAGGCCCGTATGCTTTCAAACCAACTGCATGTAACTACTCAGTAATCCGGCTAGTTATTTGATATCATTTACATTTACAAGCAAGTTATAAGCATGTTTCTTGTTTGCCTCGCTACAAGCATTTTTCTTGCAAAACAAAACAATATATCCACTCAAAGATGATGTTTATTACGATGCTCAGCAGCTTAGCTGGCTCAAAATATCAGCTTAAATTCCTGGCGTTAAAGAGGATTAACATACCCATGGGCCAGAACCAGTCTGCGACTTTCACCCGGCAGCTGCCGGCAGTGGAATTCCAATAGGTGTTCATCAACCACGTCAGCAACTCATTGGAGCAACGCTGCCGGTTGCCATGCCAACGACGAGACCGTGACAAGTCGGGCCTGCAGTGTCTGATCCTCTGCTGATATGCCCGTTAACTGATAAAGCAGAATATGAAGCGGAACGGCCGAGGCAGGCCAGCGCCGTCGATCACATGCAGTGTTATCAGATCGCACCAGTCGGGGACATACGGTGTCATCCTCCGAAACCTGTTCGGCTCAAACCAGTCATGGGTGATAGCGGCTTGGCTTTGAATTTAGCAAGGTGCTGACTTATCTTTTGGAAAAAATTGCAACAGTGCAGCTGATAAAAAGATACGTGCGACAAACCTTAAAATCTCACAAGGCTAGAAGAATAGAGGTTAGACTAAATGGTTGTGTCAGCTGAATGAAACGGTTAACTAAAAAATAATATTTTTGCCAACGTAATAAAATGCGCGTGCCATAGGTAGATACGTTTCAATATAACGTAACTGAAGTTAGGTTGTTACTTCTTTCTCTCATCTGCGTATAATAGTTGTATGTTAGCATTAATGCGATACATACCAGTATAACGCCTTTTGGGGCGACTAACGGAGCGAGCGAGAGGGTGGGCCTTGCACGTGCGAAATTGCGAGGGGGTACCTCCAACTGACTTGTGCACGGCACCCTACTAACTGGTCTCTAGCGATGTGCCAAATTTGGGCACAATCGGCCCAGCCGTTCTCGAGATCTGGAAGCGGCACCCTGCACGTGCGCACGTGCAAAATGGGTCCCAACTGACTTGTGCACGGCACCCTACTAACCGGTCCCTAACCGTGTACCAAATTTGAGCGCAATCGGTCCAGCCGTTCCCGAGATCTGGAAACGACCCCTGCACGTGCGCACGTGCAGCAGCACCCCAACTCTGGCACATGTATATGCAGTGCCTAGTGGGTGCCTACCTACATGCCAACTTTCAGCGCAATCGGCCAAGTAGTTACCGAGATATTGCAACAATTACAAAACTGACACCTCTTCGTTTTGCACGTGGCACGTGCATAAGGGGTCACCCACATGCATCGGGAATAGTCCAATACTTGGTAGAAGGAATGAAGCTACCCTACAAAAATTACCGCGTGTAAATCGGTCAAGTGGTTGCTGAGATATAAGCCTCGCAAAAGCGTGACCACGGCCGGCCGGTCGGCCGGCCGGCCGGCCGCTCATACTCAGAAATTTCCGTTAATCTAAGGAAAGACTATACGCTCGCTTCGCTCGCTCCGTAACAATCCAGCTGATGACTCTTCAGTGTCATCAGCTGGATTAAAAAAAAAATATACCTATGCATCTTTTTTGTTCTTCATGGTATGTACTTGATGCCAGCACGAAATGCTCTTTTTAAAAACTTGGTATCACTCGATGTATGTCAACAATTTAGGTAGTTGCTTAGACGAAAGCAAGAAGGGTCGCATATTCTCGCAGTCGCTACAGCTTACCCTGTCACACGTCCCTTTCGATGCCGGATGCTGATCGAAATAGGGTTCGGTAATCGGTAAGAAATGAGCTACGCTACTGAAATGGACTTGAGGAGCGTCATACTTATCACACGTCATACTACCGTCCACTTATCACATCACGATGAACGCTGCATAGGCATTATCAGGGTAATTTTTAAAGAGGGAAAGGGGAATTTCCCCCTTCGAAAATTCCGCTCCCCCTTTCAAATTGTGCGTAAAAGGCTAGGGAGGGAAGGGGGAATTTCCCCCTTTCAAATTTATTTTTGAGCCCATTTTCAATCAATTCGCTACTCGGATTCTATAATCATCGTTGATCAGACTCTAGCCATCAATCAACGTTGCTGGCGCTTAGATAATTTTTAATTTGAGGTTCCATCCAACCATTTTACGTTCAGTGCAGCGGGAACTCCAGATTTGACCCGATACCGATCGAATGGTCGGTGGGACCGTCTCTTGTCTTGTCTGTTCCGTCTCTTCGCAATCAATGACATATCACTACAGGCGTCGGCGTAGAAACCGGAGGGGACGGGGCCGGGGGTCATGACCTCTCCGAAGTCGAACTCGAAGCAAGGGTCTTCCTTCGAACCAGGGTCCTTCAATCGGTCTTGGCCTAGCAAAAATAGTCACGTGTTAACCTCTCTCTATTTAGAAAGGCGCTACTTGATGTTTGGCCAGGGTAATAGGTTGATACTACTGATTGACATTTGCAAGGGCGCAGTCAAGTTGGGACCTCCCCCCCCCCCCCTTACCGCCAAGGTAGGTAGGTACCTACGTATACATATTTTATAGCTAATTTATTTTTTTGGCAACCTAACAATGTAAAGTGGCCAGAATCCGGGGAGAGAGTAGGATTTGGGGGTAGGTAAGGTTTTGCAGGCGCCATCCTAACAAAAACCTAATGGCATGGGGCCCCCTTTCAGATGCCCCTGGATCCGCCCTTGCCCCGAACTTTATTCCCCCTCTTGACTTTTCCTGTAAAAGTAACCCTGGGCATTATCTATTTCAATTTTCAAATGGATCAATTGGGAGCACCTCCCAACAGGTGGATAAAAGCGGAGACTGTGTGCCTAAACCCTGATACCTACCACTTCTGCTCCTCAGGGGGAGCGGCGGACAAGAGCGGCAAGCTGCACATCGGGGACCAGATTCTAGCCATTAACGACGAGGACGTGACACACATGCCACGTATCGAGGCGTGGAACTTCCTGAAGAAACAGCCGGAGGGCGCCCTGCGGCTCACTATCCGAAAACGGCTAGCTGCCGGCGAGACGCCAGCGCCATCTGCAAGCAACGGCTCGCCGCTGCTGCCACCTGGCGAGAACGGCGGACTGCGGGCGGAGGCGCCGACGTCCAGAAACGGTTCGACGAGGCCCACCGTCACCGCAGTGACCCCGAAAGTACCGCTGCAATCGCCGGAGGCGGTCCTGCCTAAAGCCTGAGATACAGTCTGTGATGGACCGGCGACAGGTCCGCTGTGAGCACACCGAGCTGATGAGGGAGGGGCCCGACGGACCCGGCTCTGTCCACGGAGTTGGGCAGAACGGAGAGAGAGACGGCGACTAGCCGCTGTGCGGGCTATCACCGCCGAGTGATTTATTGGCGCCAGGACTTTGTAGTGTTGCACTGAGTCTGCATGACCAAGGCATGCATCCAGTGGATATGTTTAATAAGCGAAGTGAAAATGTATGAGTGATGTTAGAAGCGTTGCAAGACAAATATCGGAAACTTCCGATGCGTAGTCCAATCGTCTATCATTGATTCAGCCTTATTGTTTTGAAAATACCTAGCAGGTAGATGGCCCATCATAAGAAAGGTTTTTTGAACTTATCATTGACACTTTGATTTAGTAGGCATCTGTTCTATAAATATTTACCAGCTTCCGTTTTACGCGTGCGTCTCATTGCTAATCAATCAGACATCTATTTGAAGTTCTTTGTAAATGCAGTACCAGCATAAAATAGCACCTTTAGCAACCAAGCATCGGCTAGAACTCTAATTTTATGCTGAACTGTTCGGTAGGTCGCAAGTAGCACGAACGCTTGACATTACTCCGCTTATTTGTATATGCTTACCTGGCGAGTCACGTTGGTTGTTAAGGTTAAGTGATTGATTTGTACGTCATTAATTAGAAGTGGTTAAAACGTGGAGGTCATTAATACATGCATATTCCACAGATGACTAACCACTGGTGGCATGGTGGCCCGGCGAGCTAACGCGACTTTTTAATGTTTTGATAATCACTATTAGCGTTGGCAAGATAATACATATCGCAAGCAACAGGGATCAATGGGGCTCTGAAGTCCGATCACTTACAGCAGTACACTTAGCGGCGGACTAACACCTTCAATTAAGGGGGGGGGGCACTACCGACTTTTGGTCCCATTCTTTCCATGCAACGCCCACAGGACTAATGTTAAAATGCCAAAATCAAAGGGGGGCACGGTGCCCCGGTGCTCTCCCCGTTCCGCCGCCTATGACTGACAGAATAGTCACTGAATGAATGCATCGAATTGCTGTAGGTACTCTACTCACTCAATATACCCTGCTCTACTCACCATTCAGCGATGTCTCCGTGCGGCAGACAGCAGTTTTGGCTGCTTGGTGCGTCTATGGTAGGACGGGGTCGGGTCGGGGAGCCTCTTGTTAGTTGGACAGCCATGCATGCTTGTCCAAACTTGAACCGATATCAAAATTCACAAATTCGCCAAAAGAAATAGCACCACAGACCAGGGGCGCCGCCACGGATTTTTGACAGGGGGGGACGGACTGACCGACTGAAAACCCAAAAGTAGACATTCTTACCGTGGCTTTTTCGGTCGGATACATTCAACGTTTAAAGCAAATATGCCACTTTTAACATAGGGTTTTGAACTGAAGTAACAGTTTTGTTGCTCGAGTTGAGACGAGAACAAATCAGGAGATTTTATGGCCCAACGATCACCCTAGCCAAATATATCGGTACCTATCGATTTTAGGTTTGAAGACCGAAGTCATTCCCATAGATTACACTTTGTCATTCTCTTACCGAGGAATCCATTCCCTTACGGAAAAATGCTAGCCAATCAGCATTCAGCTGGTTTGAGCTACGTACTATGCTTGGTCAACGCGTTATCAGCTTCCGCTGCAATATAGGTAAGTAGCCTCTACGAAAGATGGAAAATAGTGATGTAAAAATAAATGTAAAATCCTTTTGCAAATATTCATTATTTCCTGACCATTTTAAGTTTAAAAACCCATAGAAATGTGGCAAAACAACTGGTTTGAGGAAAGTAGTTTAGGAATTAGGTATTTCCTTAAAGTAATGGCTATAGACCGCATTCCCACCGAGTACCTACCTATATACACATCTGATGTCCGATTCAGTTTGACACGGCAAAGCCTCGTGTTCTATCACGGTATAATTGCTGATGAATGCCACTAATATGATCGAAAATGGATATTGCATAGGTAATGCATATTGCATACCCGCGTGGGGGAGGGAGCGTTGTATAGTCACAAATCTCTCTGTATGGTTTGTGCACGAATCGGCGCGAAGCGCCGCGAAAATTGGCAAAAAAAAACATGAGGCAAAACTGCTCCAAAATACGAATTTTGCAGCCCGTGTAACAAGCTTGATACCAGAAAACCTTAGGTCAGGAAAACCAAGTCAAGTAGTCAAGTCGCCTCAAAGTTTTGTGGTCCTGTCAAGTGTCAACCGTATAGCTTATTTCTTAGAAGCTGGAAATTTAGTGTAGCGTGACTGCAGAAGTGTGGGGTCGGAGCCGGAATCAGTCGGAGTTGAGTTGTTTTGGCCAGTTTTGGCCAGAGTCGGTGTTGAAGTCTTCGAAAATGTTCGGATTTTGACTTCGAGGTCGGATTGGTGTAAAGTCATGTTCTTGGCTGGTTAGAAGAAATATATTAGGCCCGTGTTCGGCCAGTCGTGTTATACGACACACGTTGATCACGATATCAAAAATCGGCAGTTCCGCGATGACAGGTCGGATAAGAGCTGGAGATTTTGTTGGCCGAGGTGGCAGGGGTCAGACCAATGCATGTAGGCCCACACCCCATGAGGTATACTGAGTGGCCTCCTGGACCCTCTCAGATTCGGCACCGGCTGTTCCATCTCTTCCATCCTCAGGACAGTCAAATCCTTCTCCCCCACGCCGCAACCCCCTGCTCCGGGCTGGACGGGCAACTCTATCCCATGCGGGAATGGCTCCACTGGAGCTATAGTCCTTTGCCGGGTGCAGTGAGTGCCAGTGGGCTGGGCTGCCTGTTCAATTGGTCGGGTTCATCCCAAGTGGCTCACTGGGGTGGCTGCCCCGACCAATGTCTCCAACTAATTCTTTCATACTTTCGGCTCTGAAATGGTCTCATTGGACCGAAGGGCAAAATCAATTTTCGAGTAGGATAACAACCAGTAAAACGCCTTTTGGGGCGACCAACGGAGCGAGCGAGAGGGTGGGGTGGGCCTTGCACGTGCGAAATTGCGAGGGGATACCTCCAACTAACTTGTGCACTGCACCCTTCTAACCGGTCCCTAACGATGTGCCAAATTTGAGCGCAATCGGCCTAGCCGTTCTCGGGATCTGGAATCGGCACCCTGCACGTGCGCACGTGCAAAATGGGTCCCAACTGACTTTTGCACGGCACCCTACTAACCGGTCCCTAACCATGTATCAGATTTCAGCACAATCGGTTCAGCCGTTCTCGAGATCTGGAATCGACCCCTGCATGTGCGCACGTGCAGCAGCACCCCAACTGTGGCACATGGATATGCATTGCCTAGTGGGTATAGGTATGTACCTCTACCTACATGCGAAGCCAACTTTCAGCGCAATCAGCCCAGTAGTTGCCGAGATATTGAAATTGTTACAAAACTGACACCTCTTCGTTTTTCACGTGGCACGTGCATATGGGGCCACTCACATGCATCGGGAATAGTCCGATGCTCGTTAGAAGGAATGAATCTAGTGCTACCCTACAAAAATTATCGCATGTAAATCGGTCAAGTGGTTGCTGAGATATAAGCCTAGCAAAAGCGTGACCACGGCGTGCTCAGAAATTTCCGTGAACCTACGAAAGACTACGCTCGCTTCGCTCGCTCCGTAATGAGTTTGGGGGGGACGTCCCCCTTCCATTCTGAGAGTGGGGGGGACGCGTCCCCCCCGTCCCCCCCGGTGGCGGCGCCCATGCCACAGACGCTCACTTCTCACTAGCATGCACCACAATCTCCACACGCGCATTTCACAAACGTCACTCGGGACGCCGGCCACCCCTCCTTCCCTCACTTCTCTGCCCGCCTTCTGCGAGATTCAGCGCCTCGTTTCACCCAGACCGCGCGGACCATGCATGCCCCCGGGCGGTGTCGAGCGAGCTCGTCGGCTGATCAGCCAATCAGCTGCGAGTAGTTACGCTCAGTGCCGCTCTCTGATTGGTTGTCGCCCCGTTATCAGATGACAACGCGCGGCTGAGCTTCTGTCAAAACGTGTGACAGTTTTGAAGCTTGTTTTGAAGTGTGTGGGTGTGCTGTATACTGTGGAGTGTGGACTGTGGGGTGTTGAAGCGGGGTGAGAGAAGTGGAGCATTTCAAAGTGACTTATAATTGCAGCAAATTTGTCATCATTTGTTTTGACGAAGACGTGTCAGTGTGTTTGCGTTTCGCGAATACGTTTTTCTCTCCGAGTGGCGACTAGCGAGTACCCACGGCGGCATCTCATCAGGTGAGTGACGGGGACACGGTGGCACCTGCGACCTGCGCACCGACACACTGGCGGTCGCAGCCGCTAGCAAAATGGGGGGGGGGGGGGCAAAGTCACACTCGCGGGACATTTATCCGTCACCGGGGGGCAGGCGCGGATACAAGGGGGGGGGCCATGGGGGCCATGGCCCCCCCCCCTTGGCCGATTTTTTTCAAAAATAAAATAAAAAGTTAAAAAGTTAAAAAGCTGAAAAGGGGGCCTCCTGAAAATAAAGTGGCCGAAATCCGATGAGTTTTTTTTAACCTACCCACTTAGTTATTTCTTAGAAGACTAGCTGAGAAGACTTCTTTGTTAGAAGATTGGTAAAGCTTTTCATAACTTGGAGGTCTCTTATACTCACAGAGATGACCACTTTTACAGGGCCTCCTAGCCTGCACAGAGGGCCTCCAAGCCTGCACTGAAAACTAAAATGATTCCGGGGGGGGGGGGTGATATTAGGAGAATGGTCTAAAACGAAACCCCAATTATTCCCGTAATATACTTCAAGTAGCACCTTTTTGGCCTTAGATACCTCCAATATCCCAACATTATTACCCTAATATGCCTGTTGGATGGCTAAGTGGAATCAAAATGATTATCTGGTTATGCCTCCATTATTCTTACGAAATGCCTAGTGTATTCCCCATGATTCTCCTCTATGCCCCTTTGATGCCCCCTAGCATAGTTCGGATGATCCGTCTAAACCCGATCTATGCTCCTTTTATGCTATCTATATACCCCATTGATGCTCCTTTGATGCTTGCTATAAACCCCATTGATGCTCCTTTGATGCTCTCTATATACCCCATTGATGCTCCTTTGATGCTCTCTACATACCCCATTGATGCTCTCTATATACCCCATTGATGCTGATTTGATGCTCTCTATATACCCCATTGATGCTTCGTTCCGCAGTGGCGGATCAAGGGATGGGCTCGCGGGGTCATGCTATTCCTCGTGAGATCCCCATGAGATACCTAGCGCACTGATTTCTTTACCCACACAAAGGTAAGAGACGCCATTTATGTAACCACCTTCGCCCTTCCTCTGAACTTCCTGGATCCGCCCATGCCATCGACGCTCAGCCACACCAACAGCAACCACGATACGCTTGTGTGTATAAGAAAAACGTACTGTATTGATTGGAAAGACAACTGCCTCTGCATTCATTTCAAAATCACAGCTTCCTGTTCCTAGTTGCCAAGAGACATTCAATTTGTACTTTCCATATTAAACATACGTCACGCACACGCCTCATATAACAAATGCCATATCACATGTTGAGATCCAGGCTGTAAAAAACACATGACACACGAGAAGCGCCGCTGGCTCTTCTAGGATGACCGTTCCCTCTTACGAAGGCGTCGCAAAACAACCGGTGCCCCTTCAAATGGCGTGGTTTTTCCCACCTTTGCTACACAACAAAAGTTGAGCGTGTGGCTCCTACGAGTTCCCCCTCCCTGACCTCAAGAAAGTCCGACAACGTAGCCCAGGGGCTGCCACAGGATGTCAACAGGCCCGCCCATGCCGCTTGTGACCCCTTTCCCTGTGGGGCGGGCCATCACGTCCGTCTCCATCATCTCCGTCCATCACTCCGTCTCCACTCCGCCACTGGGCTTACCTCACTGCGCGGGCACACTATGCTGTCAGCACCGACAGATTTTTTCAGCGCGTCCGCCGTCGCTGTTGACTCTGCCGGCAGCCCCATTGATGTCGTGGACGATGAACCACATCGTGGAGCGCGATGCACGGGACACTTTCTGGTTGAAGACGTAGTGGGCGACCCCGAAGAGAAGGAGTCTGGGCGCTGGCCGGCACTGGCACTGGCACTTCAAGGCACTGGTCGCTGGCCGTTTATCCAAGCATTTCATCGTCATATGAGTTCCTGCTAAGGATGGTACTCACCCTCAATAGGGCTCAATTCCAGCCTAAAAATGGCACCACTCGCAACCACACAGCACCCAACACCGCTCTTCACTGATCACCGGAAATGGCGGAGAAAAATGGCGGACCTTTGGCGCGTTCCTGATGCTTCCAACGAAGAATCATTGAGGATTAATATGGTTCTATTCGGGTGATATCAAGAGTATTTTGAAGGAATCAGGCAAAGGAAGCATAACAGAAGAATATGAAAGCATCTCAAGGGAATATGAGCCTCCCTGTGATTCCGGCAAGATACCCTCTGGGCAATGAAAGGGTATATTGCAAGAATAGATAGAGAATCATAAAGGCATAACTATCAGCGACTGGGGTATCAACAGCATCTTATACGCACGGAATCATGCAGAATCATTTGGGGTATCAATGGCATAATATGGTTCTCACAGGGTGATATCAAGAGCTTATTAAGAGAATCAATAATTCATGGAGGACGAGGGAATATCATGGGAATATGAAGCCAATTGCGATTCCATGAACATACCCCATAGGTATAATGAAGCGATCAAAAGGGAATAATTGGGGTATAGACTTCAATGATCAGGGCATCAGGAGATTCATTTTGGTTTTCAGTGTGCACAGATGTTGAGATGTTGCCTGAACAGCTAGGTAAGCTCAATAGATGCAGTTTTTTTTTGGGGGGGCCCAACAAGTGGGAAGATGGGGCCTCCAACAGGTGGGATTATGGGGGGCCTCCTGGTTTCTAATGGCCCCTCCCTTGGAGATTTTCTGGATCCGCCCCTGCCGGGGGGGGGGGGGTGATGGGCTAAGTTTTTACGTGCAAAATCTACGCCACGAAGCGCCGCGATTGCGAAGTTGGCATAAGTTGGCCTACTTATGCTACGTCCATCTCATTCTTGCGTAACATTTTTGAAATCAGGCAAAATCACTAGATCCATTTGCCGTCCCACGGTGTGCCCACCGGTCGGGCCGCTGCACCATGGCGACGGATCGTTGGTCAGGAACCGGAAGGTCGGGCACGCGGATTCATGACCTTATCACTATAAAGCAATTCGGAGAAGTGCCAATACGTCTTGCTTTGAACAAGCATGTGAAAACCAAAGGGTATTTTCAGACTATGACGTTCAGGTACCCATATCCCTCGCCGGCACAGGGGGAGGAGTTGATGCAACCCCCTAAGGTTTTTCGCAAATAACTCGCGTAAAAAGCGGCCGATCGCAATGAAACTTTCAGTACCCTCGCGTTGATCAATTTGACACCTACCCTGAAAATTTCATGACCCGGACCCAAATGACCTTTTACCTGTGAGTCCTACTTTTCGAGCATGGGCGGCGGAACGGGGAGGGCACCGGGGCACCCCTTTGATTTTGGCATTTTAACATTAGCCCTATGGGCGCTGCATGGAAAGAATGGGACCAAAAGTCGGTAGTGCCCCCCCCCCCTTAATTGAGTGTGTTCCGCCGCTACTGTTTTCGAGGCCATGTTTGGCCGGAATCGCGATTCGGCATATGTCGGCTCGCATTAGCCGCGCGCGTTTCCAGTCTTTTCGTGGTTTCAAGCCTTCAAACATGTGATATGATCTTGCTCCCATGCATCAGGGTGGGTGTCAAGGTCATCCGGAAGGTCATTGACCTTTGATGACCTCGGTACACTTTTTCGAGTTTTACATGTTTCTAAGCTAGTTGTTTAGCAGACCATTTGAACATGTATATACGAAGTAGTTTTGAGGCCTTCGTAACATGCTACGAAGCTGTTTGAGACGGTTGACACCTACTAAGAATAGGTACCCGGCAGGACCCCTACTGGTTTACCTGACCTGACCTGACCCGACCTGGCCTAAATGCATGAAGTCATCATCTGTGATCAAAACTAATTTGGTATTCGTGATAGGCACCCTGAAATAAGAAACATAGAAGCCACGCTTTACGATGTTCTAACTGCTAACAGGTCCCGATTTTCCCGACTTTTGGTCATTGACCTGACCTGGAAGGTTAACCAATGACCAAGGACCTTAACCCGCGCCCTGCTGGGGGGGGGGGGGGGTGTTATCATACATCAATTCTACACATGTTGTGAAAATTTCAGACCAAGGTCATTCAAGGTCAGGTCACCAGGTCACTTGAAGTGACCTCACCTCATAAAAAGTTTCAATGTCTGTTATAGCTACACCGAGTGACCGATCGCTTTGAAACTTTCAGCGATTGCTCAGAGCAATAGCATGTACAAAATGTATATCTCAGAATTTTGATATCGATGACCTAAGGTCAGGTCAATTTTGCGACCTCCCCATTATAAGTCAATGGGAGAAAATTGAAATGCGCCTCCTTTGGACGAAAGACATTATAAACACTCCCAAACACTGAATTACAGGTGGTTTAGACACACTGAACATCAAAATGGTGTCCGTGACCCCTGTTTATGCCCTGAGGCACAGACTTCTCTATATATGGACTGTGCGCTGATTTGGGAAATCAGCATTGGAGGCCCAAAAATAAGTGCACTTTTATCCATCTTTTTACAATGAAAAGGGTGTCAGAATATTTACAAATTTGGATATAGGATAGCCCATACTTTTATCTACCTGTCGGATTACATTTTTTTTGTTGAATTCAAAATAAATAAGAAATAAATGTATATAAATGAGAACATGTTTTCTCGTTCAGTTAGCCATTTGTTCACGCTGGAGGTATATACTTCACAAATGCAGCCGTACTTTGCGCGCATTTTCTTGCTTTTGAATGTTGGTTGCATTGTTGGTTGTCGTTGCTAATTTGTCGGAACTAGTCATTTACGTTGGTTTTGAAAAGGGTTTTGAGAAATAATGATACATTATATAGGGCCACAAGAAGCAGTAAAAATAAGTAAGAAATAGCCCGAAAAAATGGTCAAAAAAGGAAAGAATATTATCGATCACTACCTCATCACGACCGGATCAGAAAACGTGTGGTGCGAAGATGCCATTCCGGGTGTCAAGCCAGAGTCAGGGCAAGCAAAATGTGAAACGAAACATAGTTTCTAGCAAAAAGGCAACTTTTTAGCCTCCCGTATAACTAAAAGGAAAAAATGTTCACAGACGAAACCATCAATCGAGATAAGAGATAACGCTGAGGACAATCAGATTTGCAAGTTTACTTTTGCAAACACTGACTCCTGTGAGACTCACACAGCAAGAAGAAAAACAGGACGCTATCGACGGCGCCAGTCTCAGCATACTTCCTATAATGCCTAGAGCCTTATTTTATTCTGGAGAAAAAAAGACTCACTGAAAGGAGCTACAAAGACTTAACTTGACCAGCAGTTAATGTGAAAAGAACAACTCGCCATTGCAGTTCGAAGCTACGCCGCGCTAAATAATGCCATACCCATGGCAGTGATACGCCACTACATCCAAAAGAAGTAAGCTTATTCAATCAAACAATGAACTTTATCCAGTGTGTCGTATGGGGTTGTAGTTCATTATGGTCTGGATCAAATCATCTCGGAAGAATGCTCGATAAAATGATGGAATTCGTACCCTTCGCATCAATGTTAAACGATGAAGGTTGCCGCTTTTAAATGTTACCGCAAAACTTGCATCGGGATCGGGAAGCTCAAGAATACGCCAGTCTGCGAAGAACGGACGGAAAAAGTAGCGGTGGAGCAGAAACAAGATGCATAGGACTGATTGGAGTATAAGTAGCTGGGGCAAACATCTGTGCCGGTGGTGGCCTGTTATTACAGGAACTTCTACTTTGGATATCTCAGGAAACTGGCAGGTCACCATTTCTAGGCCAGCTGTGGACATTCTTGATGAAGAAGCCAAGAAATGTGCCAAGGGCGAAGAGCATACTGTAACTAACGAGCTACAGAATATGACGGAGGCGCCGGGGGCACTAATCGTTTGGCCGAACGGGGAAGAGCACTCGATCCGCGCCCCGGCAGGTTACCTGTGCTCCAGCTTCCGAGCTGAGATGGTCGCCCTCCGAGCTGCTCTCTCCTAGCTGCTGGAGAACCCGCCGCACGCCGAAGACACCATCGTAGCCTGCACCGACTCGCAGTCCGCCCTCGCCGCCATCCGAGGTGGCTGGGCCGCTCAGCACTCCTCGCTCGGAGTGGACATCTGGAGAGCCCTCTGGGGACTGACAGCTGGAGGCCTATTGGTCTACCTACAGTGGGTGCCCTCACAATGCAGGTTGGAAGGCAACGAGAGGGCCGACACCATCGCCAAGAAGGCAAACATACTCGACTAAAAACAAATCCTTATAGACGTCCAGAAGGCCCACTGGGCCGCCGCCAGAGTGGCGAGGGCTCGCACCGTCGGGGCCTGGCCAGCCGGCTGGTTCCACCAGCTGACGGGGATCGACTCCCGCCTACCGTTGCCGGCGGCGACCGGCCAGCGGCGGTAGACATCCACCAGCTCCGCGCCGGCCACTGGACAAGCTCCTCCCAATGGCGCCACAGAGTCGGGTTGGCGCCCTCCTGGCTGTCGGGGTGCAACCAGTGCGACGACCGACAATGCAGAGCCGCACTCTACCCGTCTGCTGAGAGGAGGCGGACAGCCCAAGCATGTCCTCCTGCGGTGCCCGGCTCTGATGGGCACCCGACATCGCCTGATGGCGACCATCAACCCCAACATGGAGGAGGTGCGGAGCGGCAGCGTCGTGGTGGCCCTGGGGGCCGCCCACAGGTCCCTTCAGAGCTGCTCGGCTACGTCTCCATGGGACGAAGGGACACAATAAAAGCAACAATAGCTACAGCATGACAACGTGATGGGAACGACCGTCACAAGAGCTATCGCCTTATCATTCAGCAGCGAGTGGAAAACGAGCAGACGGAGGGTTACGTTGCAATTGGTGATGCGCATGTGCGAATGTGTGAAAGTGCGACTATGTGTAGATGCGTGGTGCGAAAAAGTGGGTAGCAGAGAAGAACAGTGAAGACACCGTTGCAGCAGACACACATTTTCCCGTAAAGTCCCCCATCGGCATTACCGCCAACCTTTACCACCAGCGCGGTCGGTGCACTGTCGCGCGAGTTTGTAGCCAGTCATGTCAGAGATGTGAACAATCCAGCACACGGGGGAAGAAGAAAGGGATGATAGCCACCCTTTCTCGCTGGATCCCGCGGTGAAAATGGACTAACGCCATTTTCAAGCCCACTGGTGCAATGTGAGATGAACTTGACATGAGGACATCAATGGGTGTCGATGAACGTGAAATGATGTTCCAATACAGATTCATATCGACCAGAAGCCTTTCTTATTCTGAGCTACGAGCAATAGATAGTACAAAAACAAAATATATTACATAAAATTCAGCCTGTCGACAGGAAACAATAAAAGGGTATTGTGTTACAACATATGGGTTCATATTACGGCTTCAGAAATTTGGGCCTCCAATGCTGATTTTCCAAATCAGCGCACAGTCCATATATAGAGAAGTCTGTGCCTGAGGTCATCTTAGGTCACGAATGGTATCTAACAGTTTTTCGCAAATAACTTTTGATAGAGGCATGCTAGAGCGATGAAAACGCCTTAGATGTGTTCAGCTCGACGATACGGATCGACTGATATGCAACATGACCCTTTCCGGTCAGGTCATGACCTTGACCTGAGGTCAAATTTTCAAGTTGACCTTTCAAGGTCAAGTTATAGTTCATTCGATGCGTCTTGACGAGAGGAACACGATGCCGGTAAAAGTAAGCTCGTACATGACTTGGGTCAAAAGTTATTGCAGAAAAACTGTTTCCGAAAAAATCGGCTATTTTTGCAGTTTTTGCCCCCTGCAGGCAAAACCGTTGGCGTTAGGTCAAATCTGAGAGAATTGCTCAGAAAGGGCGTTAATAGGGCTATCGAATGCGCTTTTCCGCGGCGCTGTAGCTCTATTGGTTCCCGAGTTATGCGTTGGCTTCTTGGAAATTGTCGACATTCGACCTGGAAATCGGCGAAATTTTGCCTTCAATGACCTCTGGTGACCTGACCTTTGACCTGACCAAAAAATTGACCGAAGTGATTTCCTCATTATTTTTGACGCTCTTTCGAACGCCGCCTTCCGCGTATCGCTACGTGGCCCAGGAGCCGAGTTAGAAGGGGGGGTGTTCAAACACCCCCCCCCCCCCAGCAGGGCGTGGAAATCCAGGACCCCCAGCAGGGCGCGGGTTAAAATTGGGCATCATCGGCTTCCTCTCGTCACGGGCAACAGTTCCCCGACCCCGTTCCACCACAGACGCACCAAGCGCGGCAAGCAGCCAAAACTGCTGTCTGGCACGGAGACGGGAGACATCGCTGAATGGTGAGTATCTCCGCAAAACGCTCATTGTTTCCGCGAAGCTTTAGCTCAATCAGGGGCGAAATGGCAAGGAGGGTCCAACGGACCCCCCCCCCCCTCCCATACGTTAGAGGCTGGCAAAACACCAATACGGGCGACGGTTAAATCTTCCACATGAGCTGTCAAGCCAGGTAAAAGGGGATTTTTTTACTTTAATGTTTTCTTCCATTCGGGTTTCCTTTGTGACCCACGTCCACTAATTTGGGGAGGAAGAGCTGCCCCTACGGTTCCTGTCCCTATAATGGAAAGTTGGGCGGGGCAGCACCCCCACGGCCCCAGAGCTGTGTGGGAAGGCTGCCCCCACTGTCCCTCTTCCCCGGCTCCCGCATTTATGCCCATATAGCTATAAACAACTTCGGAGGAAGGGAGAAAGAAGTCCGCATTTTTTCACTACAGGCGCCCCAAGTCTTGAACTGCCCCTGGGGGTACGTCGAAACTAGGCCACCTTCATACCATTGGCCCCTGGTCAAAGAAAATCCTGGATCCGCCTCTGATTGCACTCATGGCGGATCCCGGGGGCATTTGAAGCAAACGTCCCCCCGCCTTCCCCCGCAGCGCCTGAAATCCTTGAAAATGAGGGCTCTTTCTGGAAAATAAAGGAGACTAAACAGTTTTTATTAGAAAAAAAGCCTGTGTACTAGTAGAACTGCAGAGAAGTGGGTAAGGAATCGAATGCCGTGGAGTTTTTGGAATTTTGAGTTTTTTTTTGGGGGGGTATGCCTCGCCCCGCCTCCACAGCGTCCCAGACCGTCTTTCTTTATCCGCCTATCTGTATAATTGTGTAATTATCTAAACGTCGGTGTCATTTTCCATGTCGTGGATAGGTAGGGACTAGGGTGTTAGCGTATTTACTGTCTGCGTATTTTTAACGTTGAGCCTTGTCTAGTAATTTGTGAATGATGGCTAGTGTCATAAGATACTGCATTTTCTGAGCTGGGTATGTATTCGTTTAGTCCCACATTCGGAAAATACCAAACTTCTCGGTAGTATTATGACTCGTGTATTTAAATAGATTCACGTTATTAAAAGCTTGTTGTTACATAAAGCAATGTATTTTCACCTCGAAAATATCATCAAAACATAAATGAGCATTTCTGCATCACTAGCTAGTTAGAGAAACGCATTCACACTCGCCAAGGGCTGTATAAATAGCCATTAGTTCATTGGACATCAGTTGCCATAACCACAAGCGAGTCAGAATTAGTAAGACAATACCTTGGAAAATACTAGCACTAGTATCGCTGCCTAAAAACATATCCAGCTTTGATTTTTACACATCCTCGCCACCCTCATGCATCCGCGGTCCAATCGACATCACAATGCGCAGGCCGGCGGCCCGGCGCGGTGGAAAGGCCTCACGCGTGGACGGTGTTCGGGGCGTGTCTATCACATGCAGCGAACGAGCGTCGAAGCGCGTGACGAAAGCGACGACGCTCGTCGATGGCGCCGCCTGTCTCTACCCGGGTCACGGTGACGGGCCGGGGCCGGCGGGCGGGCACCGCACGGGTAAGGGAAGCCGGCAGTGCCCGGCGCCGGCCCCCACCCTTCCTCCGGACCTCGCATCACGAACGCTTCCGTGGAACACAACGCATCTGGTCTATCAGCTCTGGCCCTTATTCGGGTCGGTCGGACAGCACTCGGCGATGTTAGGAGCTAAGGGAGACCCCTGACTGTCGCCGAGAGCGGTCCTAGCGACATCCCGCGTCACACATTATCACAAAATCGCATCGAGTTTCCCTAGTCGCTGACCTTCGGCATGTAGTACTTGTGGTCGTGCGTCTGTCCTACCGGGCGCAGGTTTGACATGGGCGAGTCGACCACAGCCGCCGGGCACGGCTTGTAGGTGGCGTACGACTGGTTCTTGGAGGCCGACTTGTCCTTGAACACGTCGTAGTCGCCGTGGAAGATGCCGAGCGACTGCGTGGAGCTGCGCACGGCCCGGCTGCGCTGCTCAGTCTGCTGCGTGCTGCTGGAGACGCGCGACTCGCGCCGCGTGCTGCTGGAGCTCTGCTGCTGCTGCTGGACCGAGGAGCTGCTGACCTGCTGCTGCTGCACCGCGCTGCTGCTGGCGCTGCTCTGCTGGAGGGCGCTGCTGACGCCCGAGGAGCTGCCAGCGCGCTGCTGGGTGTTGGCCGCCCACTTTTTCACGCTCTGCTCGTCTTTGCGCAGAGAGCCGGCGAAGGCGCGGTCGCTTCCCTCGCCGCTGCCGGGCCGCTGTCCGGCGGCCGGCTGCTTGTCGGGCGAGGTGCGCGGCTCCTGGACACCCACGGGTCGCGCACCGGCCACCGGCTGCGTCTCCGGGCGGATCCGCGCCTTCCCGCGCCTCCCCGAGCTGGTCTCGAACGTGTGCGAGCCCTCCAGGGTGAGGTTGTCGGCCTGACGGACCGCCTTGACGCGCTCGGTGTCGTCGCGTGTCCACGTGTTGTGTCGCGTGGCGCGCCGGTGGGCGGAGGAGTCACGGATCTGCCGGCTGCTGCTGCTGGTGCTGCTGCTGACCGTCTGCTGCTGGGAGCTGGAGTGCTGCTCGGCCGACGTGACGCGCTGCTCGGTGTGACTGGAGGACATCATGGCGCGCTGCTCGCTGGCCGACATGCTGCGCTGCTCCAGCTGGCTGCTGGACGCGGAGCGCTGCTGCGCCACCTGTTGCGAGCTCCGGGCGGTGGACGAGGACTGCTGCTGCGAGCTGGAGACCTTGCGCTGCTCCAGGTGCGCGCTGGACGAGTGCTGCTCGGTGCGCGAGGAGGCGCCACCCTGCTGGCTGACGCTCATCGACGACTGCTGCTGCGTTTGGCTCTGCTGCACCGTCTGGCCGGCCGGCTTGCTGACCGTCTTGAACGGCTGGAAGTCGCCCTGGCTGGTCGACACCGCTGAGAACACACAACCAAACATGAAGGTCAGGGCTAGCGACACTTTGCCGTACTCGTATCAGCTATTAGATTGACATACGTTTAGCAATTAACTATTAGCACAATTACGGGATTTTATCGCGGCAAGAGGTACTCAGAAACGAAGCCATGAGAAAAAGGTGTTTTTCGTGTTCCTGGTGCATATTACGACCAACTAGCATGCTCACGTGATTCAAAACTAATGTGCATTGTGCTCACGTGATTCATAAGTGAGACTACTGGAGTGCATACTCACAAAGTGAATCGTTCAGATTGGGTCCCTTTATTACATAGTGTGATTTGTTCGAAAAGGATAAGACATCAAGAGATGTCAAGAGATCTGTTTTACAATATACTGTCAAATTTGATGCGTGTCGACCGTCCTACATAGCCTGGTGGCCGCGGTGCCGCGGTGCCGTACCTGCTCCTGACGGCACTCCGGCGGCGCGCACCACTGTGGTCTGGGAGGTGCGCTGCTCGCGACCCACGAACTCGCCCTCCAGCTTCAGGTTGTCCTGGCGCCGACGCACCTCGGCCCGCTCGCCCTGCTTCACCACCGTCTTACGGCGGGTGTCTGCGCGGCCGCCAACACAAAATAACAACGTAAATGGAACGAACATTGAACATAAAGGTGCAGCAAACACAAAACAAAATTGATAAAGATACAGTCTAAAAAAATGAAAGAATCACAAAACAGATAGATAAGTAAAATGAGACAAAACAACCAGGCTGTTGGATTCTGCCATATACAGCAGCTGGCCTGCATTCGCTCGTTTGCAGCGGTCGTTGTAGACTAGCTCGAATCGTTCCACTAACCGGAGAACTGTCCCTCCATGCGCAGGTTGTCCTGCGGCCGGACCGGCGAGGCCCGCTCGCCGGCGGCCGGCGCGGTCGGGGTGCGCGGTGCGCTGAAGTCTCCGCCTCCCACCGTCAGGTTATCGGTGTGTCGCACGACCTCGGCCCTCTCACCGGTCACTGTGGTGGTCTTCTGTTGTCGCTCTGCACGGGCGGCCGAGCGGTGTCAGCGATACACTCCAGTGGCGGCCGAGGACCGATGTCGGGGACGAAACATAGCAACGAAACGTACACAGATGTTTAACTGAAGAAGCTAGCATAGTAAAATAAATTCATGGCAACATAAATATGCGAGTGCAAATGAACATGATATAAACTGCAACATATAAACTGAGCGACTAAGCCGTTTAGAGTCGCACGGAGCGCGGCCGGCGGGGCCAGCAGGAGCAGAGGCGGCTGCCAGTACCGGCGAATAGCTGTCTTCCGACTCGCAGATTGTCCTGGTGGCGCACCACCTCGGCCCGTTCGCCGCGGACGACGACGAGCGAGTCGGCGCGCCGGCCCTGGAACTCTCCCTCCACGCGCAGATTATCCCTGGGCCGGACGGCGGCGGACCGGCCGGACTGACCAGAGGACCGGCGGCGGTCCTGGTCCGCCGGGGACCGAGTGGTCGGCGCCCCGGAGTCCAGGGACGACTCGCCCGAGGACCAGCGCCGGTCCGTCGGAGAGCCCCGGCTCTGGGACCCGGCCGGAGACCGGGGGAGGCCTGCCGACGACCGATGGCTCTCCGGGGACTGCCGGTCCGGTCCGCTGGCCGAGGACCGCTCGCCGACGCCAGACTCCGGGCTGGCCGGCAAGTCTGCGCGAGCCGCAGTCGTGTTAGTGAGAATGGCGAGCATGGTTAGCAGCGAGAGAGACAGGTGAGTGCGTGACACGACGTGCACAGGCAGAGAAGACAGGGAGTGGTAGGGAGTGTCACTAAAAACAGTACCGGTGTGTTAGTTTTAGGGGAATGCTAGTGTTTAGATATTTCAGAGTGACCATGGTAGTGCTAAGAAGAACTAGACGTGAGACGTCAGTTAATTGTGAGCCATTATATTTTTTACATGTCACTTTACCTATTTAAAAAGGTAACCACTGCACATAGCACTATGAATATTCAAACTTCCTCAGGAGTATCCAAAGTTTTCATTCAATATCCAAGCTGTATGAAATAAGAGGTACGAAGCTGAAAGAAATTATAGCTTAGCCCAAAGATTGAGATATTAATGAAGATACAAATCAGGAAAAATAAAAAGTTTTATGTGTTTGATGTCTTTGGTTTTGGGTAGTTCACTGTTCTCAATCATTATCTAGAGGTAGTTCAAACATTGTCTTTTCTTAAACAGAACAGGGAAAAGAACTGTGTACGAAGCTCCGGCTAGGAAAAAATATTTTCGTAATGATTTTTATGAGTATTTTAAACTTGTCCAACCTTTTCAGGACAATTTATTAGTGTAGGTACGGTCTCTATCGACGTATAAAACGAAAACCAACAATGGGACACGGGATGAAATCGACAGACTTGAATAATTAAAGACAGGCATTGTGAGATGTGAGTGAAACCCTCAAACCAAAAGTTAGTGACGATCATAATTCCGAGGCATTCCTAGGTAATCACCAAAGTCCACAAGACGAAATTGTGCGTGCATCGTGTCATAACAAAAACAGGCGACTGTGGTCCATGAGTGACTCACCCTCAAACTGGCCTTCCATTCGCAGATTGTCCTTATGTTTTACAATAGAGGCACGTTCACCCTGGCTGACAAGCGTCTTCTGCCTTCCGTCTGCAAACAGAAAGAGATGTCACTTACTTTCGATGTTGTGCATCATGTGCCTAGTTGTAGACGGACAAGATCATTGTAGTGCTGTTTATTAAACAACAAAAATGTTGAGTGCACTGTGAAAGCAATACAAATGCAGCAAAGCATTTAGAATAAACCACATGTCAACTGCATGGCTCTTCAATGCTACTTCAATTGTCCGTTTACTCACCGTTGAATTTTCCTTCCATGCGGAGGTTGTCCTCATGGCGGACTATGCTCGCCCGAGATCCCTGCTTCACCGTTGTCTTCTGTCTGGTGTCTGTAACAATACAGCAGATATCTGATATTATATCACTCTGACAAGTGAAAACGAGGTAAACGTAGCATAGACGATCGTACCACGATGTACCTACATTGTCGTGAAATTGACTCTTTTACAAAAAAAGTCATTTGATGTATGAAACAATTTTGGAAATTCAACTTATGCATTTCACTATCCAGTGTCCACCATTCATTGTTTTTTTTTTTCAGTGAAATGTTATTTTTTAGCAATCTGGGATGACGATAAGAAAAGTAACTAGCTTCAAGTAGCTAAAAGCCACAACAATGCACGTGGGTGCCGCTGGCCACTGACCTGTGAAGGAGCCCTCGGTGCGCAGGTTGTCGCTGTGGCGTACCACGTCGGCCCGCTCGCCGCGCATCACCGTCACCATCTCGCGGCCGTCCTCGAACTTGCCCTCCATGCGCAGATGGTCCGGGTGGCGCACCACGGGCGCCCGCTCACCGCGCGGAGCCTGCTCGCGCGGCTTCCCCGAGAAGTCGCCCTCTGGCTTTAGATTATCAGGATGGTCAACTCGTGGTGCACGCTCACCACGCGGGGCCTCGCCGCGAGGTCGACCCTGGAAGTCGCCCTCCATCCGCAGAGTGTCCTCTCTGCGCACGATCTCGGCCCGCTCACCGCGCGTTATCGAGGTGCGCTCCCTGGTGTCATCAAATTTGCCCTCCATGCGAAGGTTATCTTCCCTGCGGACAATATCAGCCCGCTCGCCTCGAGTGACGGTCGTCTGATCTCTTGTGTCCTCAAAGCGACCTTCCATGCGGAGGTTATCTTCCCTGCGGACAATATCAGCCCGTTCGCCTCGAGTGACGGTCTTCTGATCTCTTGTGTCCTCAAAGCGACCTTCCATTCGGAGGTTGTCTTCTCTTCGAACGATCTCTGCTCGCTCCCCGCGAGTCACCTTATTACGTTCTCTCGTGTCTTCGAAGCTACCTTCCATTCGAAGATTGTCTTCTCTCCGGACGATATCAGCCCTTTCGCCCCGACGCACCACCGTTTGTTCTCGTGTGTCCGTGAATTCGCCCTCCATGGTCAGGTTATCCTCTCGTCTGACAACAGGTGCTCGCTCACCTTGCGGCGCTTTTCCTGCGGGTCGCTGGGCAAAGTCTCCGTCCAGTTTCAGCTGGTCTGGGTGCTTCACAACTGGTGCGCGATCTCCACGACCAGGCGACTGTTTATCGCGCGTATCCAGGAACTCGCCCCCTGGTTTGAGATGATCAGGATGCTGTACAACAGGAGCACGAACGCCCTTCGGTGCTTTGCTGTCTGGACGATCAGCGAACTCTCCCTCCATTTTCAAATGGTCAGGATGCTTCACAACCGGTGCCCTTACGCCTTTGGGAGCTTTCTTGTCTGGACGGTCGGCGAACTCCCCCTCCATCTTTAGATGGTCAGGATGTTTGACAACAGGTGCTCTGACGCCTTTTGGTACCTTATCGTCAGGGCGGTCCATGAATTCGCCTTCCATCTTCAAATGGTCTGGGTGCTTCACGACAGGCGTCCGTTGTCCCTTTCCTGGCGCATGCCGGTCACGGCCGTCTGTAAAATCGCCCTCCATTTTCAGATGATCTGGGTGTTTAACAACTGGAGCTCTCACGCCCTTTGGTGCCTTCTTATCTGGGCGATCAGCAAACTCTCCCTCCATCTTCAGATGATCAGGATGTTTGACCACTGGTGCTCTTTGTCCCTTTCCTGGTGCGTGACGATCTCGGCCGTCAGTGAAATCACCTTCCATTTTTAGATGGTCTGGGTGCTTTACTACTGGGGCTCTTTCACCTTTTGGTGCCTTTTCGTCGGGACGATCCATGAAATCTCCCTCCAATTTCAAATGGTCAGGGTGTTTGACAACTGGCGCCCGCTGCCCCCTACCGGGAGAGTGGCGATCTCTCCCATCTGTGAAGTCGCCTTCCATCTTCAGATGGTCAGGATGTTTCACGACGGGTGCGCGCTCTCCTTTAGGGGCCCCATCTTTTGGGCGACCCGTGAACTCTCCTTCTGGTCTTAGATTGTCATCGTGCTTGACTGGTTTGGCCTTTTCGCCTTTCGGAGCATTCTCTTTCGGACGATCATTAAACTGCCCCTCCATGCGTAGGTTGTCTTCCCTGCGAACAATTTCAGCCCGCTCACCGCGGGTGATCGTGGTCACTTCACGGGTGTCTTCGAATCTTCCTTCTGTCCTTAGATTATCTTCACGGCGGACGATATCTGCCCTTTCCCCACGAGTTACCGTCGTTCTTTCTCTGGTGTCAACAAACTCACCCTCAACCGTAAGGTTGTCAGAACGTTTCACAACAGGAGCTCTTTCTCCTTTAGGTGCTTCATCCTTAGGACGACCAGTAAAATCACCCTCTGGGCGAAGATTGTCGCCATGGCGGATAGGACGAACCTTCTCTCCCTTCGGGGCTTCGCCACGAGGACGGTCCTCGAACGTGCCTTCCATGTGGAGGTTGTCTTCCCTTCGGACGATTTCGGCACGCTCTCCACGGGTAACGGTTGTATATTCTCTGGTGTCCTCGAACCTCCCCTCTGTTTTGAGATTATCCTCCCGGCGGATGATGTCGGCTCTTTCACCGCGGGTCACTGTAGTTCGCTCTCTTGTATCGACAAATTCGCCCTCCATTGTCAAATTATCTGTTCGTTTGACAACAGGAGCCCTTTCACCCTTTGGTGCCTCTTCTGTCGGTCTTCCTGTGAAGTCACCCTCTGGCTTCAGATTGTCCCTGTATTTATATGGTGTTGCCTTTTCGCCTCGTGGGGCCTCCTCGCGGGGACGATCATCAAACGTTCCTTCCATCCTAAGATGGTCCGGGTGTTTGACAACAGGAGCACGCTCTCCCTTTGGTACTTGGTCTTTTGGACGCTCTTCAAAGTTGCCATCCAGCTTCAAGTGATCTGGATGTTTAACTACTGGTGCTCGATCGCCTCTTCCCGGGGTCATTTTCTCTCGTGTGTCAATGAACTCTCCCTCAACTACAATGTTATCGGGTCGTTTGACAACCGGAGCTCTTTCGCCCTTAGGAGCTTCATCGGGACGTCTGTCAGTAAAATCACCCTCTGGTCTAAGGTTATCACCATGTTTGATAGGTTTGACTTTCTCTCCCCTGGGAGCTTCTCCACGCGGACGGTCCTCGAAATGTCCTTCCATCCGTAGGTTGTCTTCTCTTCGAACAATGTCAGCCCGTTCTCCTCGAGTGACGGTTTTAAGCTCTCGTGTGTCTTCAAATGTCCCTTCCATTCGCAGATTGTCCTCGCGACGAATAATATCTGCCCGTTCCCCTCGAGTCACGGTTGTTCGCTCCCTGGTGTCAGTAAATTCCCCTTCCATCATGAGATTATCAACCCGCTTCACAACGGGCGCGCGCTCTGCGGTTGGAGCGACGTCCTTTGGCCTGTCTTCGAACTTGCCATCCATTCTTAGGTGATCAGGGTGTTTCACTACAGGTGCCCTGTCTCCCCTTCCCGGTGTGTGCTTCTCACGTGTATCAACGAACTCGCCTTCCATTGTTAAGTTGTCAGGTCGCTTTACTACGGGGGCTCGTTCACCCTTAGGTATCTCTTCCGGCCTGCGATCAGTAAATTCACCCTCTGGCTTCAGGTTGTCTCTGTACTTGTACGGCGTCGCCTTTTCACCCTTGGGAGCCTCACCACGCGGGCGATCTTCAAAGTCCCCTTCAGGACGTAGGTTATCGGGCCGCTTTACGACTGGAGCACGCTCTCCTCTATGGATCTCTTCGGGTCGACGATCAGTAAACTCACCCTCAGGCTTCAGGTTGTCCCTGTACTTGTAAGGAGTCGCTCGTTCGCCCTTGGGTGCCTCGCCACGAGGGCGATCTTCGAAGTCGCCCTCCGGGCGGAGGTTGTCGGGTCGTTTGACAACTGGTGCTCTTTCACCCCTGTGAACCTCTTCTGGGAGTCGATCGGTGAACTCGCCTTCTGGTTTCAGGTTGTCTCTGTACTTGTACGGCGTTGCACGCTCACCTTTAGGAGCCTCGCCACGGGGACGATCTTCAAAGTCTCCTTCAGGACGAAGGTTGTCAGGTCTCTTGACAACAGGGGCCCGCTCTCCCTTAGGTGCATCCTCAGGTCGGCGGTCTGTAAAGTCACCTTCGGGTTTTAGGTTATCCCTGTACTTGTAAGGAGTAGCCCGTTCACCCCTGGGGGCCTCTTCGTGAGGACGGTCTGCAAAGTCGCCTTCTGGCTTCAGATTGTCTGGCCGTTTTACTACTGGCGCTCTTTCGCCCCTGTGAATTTCCTCGGGAAGACGGTCTGTGAATTCGCCTTCGGGTTTGAGATTGTCCCTGTACTTATAAGGAGTCGCTCGTTCGCCCTTCGGTGCTTCCTCTCTGGGACGGTTTTCAAAGTTACCTTCAGGTCTTAAGTTGTCAGGTCTCTTTACAACGGGGGCTCGTTCGCCTTTAGGTGCATCCTCAGGTCGACGATCAGCAAACTCACCCTCAGGCTTTAGGTTGTCCCTGTACTTGTAAGGAGTGGCTCGTTCGCCCTTGGGTGCCTCGCCACGAGGACGAACTTCAAAGTCACCTTCCGGGCGGAGGTTATCGGGTCGTTTGACAACTGGTGCTCTTTCACCCCTGTGAACCTCTTCTGGGAGTCGATCAGTGAACTCGCCTTCTGGTTTCAGGTTGTCTCTGTACTTGTACGGCGTTGCACGCTCACCCTTAGGAGCCTCACCACGAGGACGGTCTTGGAAATCGCCCTCCGGGCGAAGGTTGTCAGGTCTCTTGACAACAGGGGCCCGCTCTCCCTTGGGTGCATCCTCAGGTCGGCGGTCTGTAAAGTCGCCTTCTGGCTTCAGGTTATCCCTGTACTTGTATGGAGTCGCCCTTTCGCCCTTTGGTGCTTGCTCGTGGGGACGGTCCACAAAATCTCCCTCTGGTCTCAGATTATCTGGCCGTTTCACCACAGGAGCCCTCTCACCCCTGTGGATTTCCTCCGGGAGACGATCTGTGAATTCTCCTTCCGGCTTCAGATTGTCCCTGTACTTGTATGGGGCTGCACGTTCACCTTTAGGAGCCTCACCTCGCGGGCGATCCTCGAAATCGCCCTCAGGCCGGAGGTTGTCGGGCCGTTTGACGACAGGAGCCCTCTCTCCTTTTGGAGCGTCCTCGGGGCGACGATCAGTAAACTCTCCTTCTGGCTTCAGGTTGTCTCTGTACTTGTATGGTGTTGCTTTCTCACCTTTCGGTGCTTCTCCGCGAGGACGATCTTCGAAAACTCCCTCTGGTCGCAGGTTGTCGGGTCTCCTGACAACAGGCGCCCTTTCTCCTTTAGGCGCTTCCTCGGGACGTCTGTCGGTGAAGTCTCCTTCTGGCTTCAAGTTGTCGTTGTATTTGTATGGCCTGGCCTTTTCACCCTTCGGAGCCTCCTCTCGAGGGCGGTCGTCAAATTGCCCTTCCATCTTCAAGTGGTCTGGATGTTTGACTACGGGAGCACGTTCGCCTCTCGGTACTGCCTCATGAGGTCGGTCTTCAAACTTCCCATCCATCTTCAGATGATCAGGGTGCTTGACCACTGGTGCTCGGTCTCCGCGCACGGGTGTATACTGCTCCCGAGTGTCCACAAATTCTCCTTCTGTAGTGAGGTTGTCTGGACGTCGGACCACAGGCGCTCGCTCTCCCTTTGGCGCGTCCTCAGGGCGACGATCCGTGAATTCGCCCTCAGGTCGCAGGTTGTCGTTGTACTTGTAGGGGAGCGCCTTTTGACCGCGCGGCGCCTCTTGCCGTGGTCGGTCCTCGAATGTCCCCTCCATGCGGAGGTTGTCCTCACGGCGTACCACGTCAGTACGCTCCCCATGCGTGTACACCGTCTTTTCTCGGGTATCTGAAACATTGAGGGTGGGAGTGTGTGCATGAATAATAAGAGCTGCATTTTTTTGTGAAAACTGATTAACTTTAATGAGATTCAACCTCCCGGCTAGAGGTTATCAATGCAGCCTCCTTACTTACGGGTGAGAGCACGTAAGAGCCGAGAGGTGCTGCGACTTAAGCAAAAATGCTTTTGCACCATTTGGCGATCATTGTTTTGTATATGTTGATGTTCTGATTAATGAAATATAAATGTATTCCATCTACCTCCTCTCCCCTACAGTTTTTTTCGTGAATATTTCCATACTAAGGATATGGGCGAGTCCGGTCAAATGTGTAGCATTTTTCGCGTGCATTTATTCGATACACAGCTTGTCAGTTTGCGCTTAATTTTACGTCAATCAACGAACAATGATGTTATATGTTACGTCCGTTGAAATTAAATAGACGGGTTTGTGATTTAGATGAAATGTTAATGTTATGGCTTTTGATGTGCCGTATTATTGCATTGCAAGCGACATTGTTGGTATTTATTGATATCTGTTTTGGAAATACGTAAGGTCGCCTCGAGTTAGCCTTATTCAAGGCTGAATGTTAGAAACTGTGAAGGAACTATATCATTGAAAGGTCCGAATACTGAAGTTGGGACAATTTTACTATAAAATTGGGTATTTTTCTTTGCATGGGAAGAAATCAAAAGAAAATGTATTAAAAATGTTTTAAATTGCATTACTGTTGAATGTTAGGTTTGTTGCATTTATAAGTGTGTCTTATAAATTATTTTGTGGCGGCTTTGATTATGGTCCCTCAAGTTTTGCTTTGAGGGAGGGGCCATGACAAACCGTATACAAAACATATTCCAACCATAAAATCACAATGTAAAATTTCAAAACTGCCTCTTCGTCACAGAGTTTTCAAAAGAATGCGCCGAGAACAATATTATTCGAACACCTATAGAGATGGCTATACCTATATTGAATATGCGGCTCCAGCGATCAACTTGGGAGGATTTTATAAAGATTTCACGAGAATGTGAAGCTCTAAACGTAATAATTTTGACGTTACCATATGACATTTACTATTGCAGTAGCTAACATATACAGGTAAACTTACCTGTGAATTCTCCCGTCATCCGCAGGGTGTCCTCGCGGCGTACGACGTCGGCACGCTCGCCTCGCGTCAACACCTGAGTCTCACGCGTGTCTGCAACGTGCACGTGCCACATGCAGTGTCAGGGGTGCGTCTGCGGGGCGTGTTCGTGCCGGGCTGCGCGCGCACAGTCTGGCCGACCGAGTGCCGTGGCGGCCCGCCGGTCGATCAGGCGCCCGGGCGCCGGCCAGGGGTGACGGGCAGACGGGGGCGTATCGCGGCGCCCGTCGCTCGCCGTCGCATCAGATACAGGCAGCGGGGTCGCAGATGGTGCTCACAGCAGTATCGGCAGCCTTATGGGGGACCGATGGCACACAGACGTAACTGATGAATAACGCAGCGCTCACCGCGGCTTTCCAAACATGGGTCAGGAGACATGTTGTGCTAGGATTTCCACTCGGGTTTTTTGGCTCGCAGAAAAAAACACGTTCTTTGTGTGTCGATGAGGTAACAGTGCAAAACTAATGAAACAAAAACAAAAACTCTCTTGCTGTTTTCTATCTACCTCTGAACACTTCACAGTGAAACACTTATACCTACTGTAGGTATGGATTAAAAACAACCTAGTTTGATTCAGTAAATGCCATGCAGAGAGCACACACGAGCACAGTGGGTATTTAGTAAGTTATCTTCGTTCAAGCTAGTGCGAAGTATAGTGAAGAATACTAGCAACGATTCGATTCATAGAATGCATGCAAAGAATAGCCACAACAATAGGCAAAAGGTGTGTTAGGCGGGTATCCTTACCTGGATGCATCCCAGAAAGAGAATCGTCTGGCATTTGGTAGTTTGAATCTCGGTTTCCTCTAGGTTCGGCTTCACCGGAAACCCTGCCTTCAAATGTCCCCTCAGGATACAGATTGTCCTTAGGTTTCACTGCAATAGCTCTATCAACGACAGGGAACTCCTCTCTTGTTCTGTCTTCAAACGATCCACTGGTTATCAGATGGTCCGAATGTTTGATGGGTCGTGCACGTTCGCTGTCACCTAACATTTGACCACGCTCAACAGAACCACGCTCTTCTCTCGGTCTTCCAGTGAACTCTCCCTCAGGCTTCACGTTGTCAGGCCTTCTCATCATTAGAGCACGCTCTCCCCCTGGAGCCTCCTCTGTTTGTCTTCCGGCAAATTCCCCCTCTGATTTGAGGTTGTCAGGCCTTCTTACCACTGTAGCACGTTCGCCTCTGGGAGCTTCTTCTGTTGGTCTTCCGGCGAACTCGCCTTCCGATTTGAGGTTGTCAGGCCTTCTCACAACAGGGGCACGCTCGCCTCTTGGAGCTTCTTCTGTTGGTCTTCCGGCAAAATCTCCCTCTGATTTGAGGTTGTCAGGCCTTCTTACCACTGGGACACGCTCGCCTCTCGGAGCTTCTTCTGTTTGTCTTCCAGCGAATTCGCCCTCCGATTTGAGGTTGTCAGGCCTTTTTACAACAGCGGCACGCTCACCTCTCGGGGCTTCTTCTGTTGGTCTTCCGGCAAATTCCCCCTCTGATTTGAGGTTGTCAGATCTTCTTACCACTGGAGCACGCTCGCCTCTCGGGGCTTCTTCTGTTGGTCTTCCGGCGAATTCCCCCTCTGATTTGAGGTTATCAGGCCTTCTTACCACTGGAGCACGTTCGCCTCTTGGAGCTTCTTCTGTTGGTCTTCCGGCGAACTCGCCTTCCGATTTGAGGTTGTCAGGCCTTCTTACAACAGGGGCACGCTCACCTCTCGGGGCTTCTTCTGTTGGTCTTCCGGCGAACTCGCCTTCCGATTTGAGGTTGTCAGGCCTTCTTACCACTGGAGCACGCTCGCCTCTTGGAGCTTCTTCTGTTGGTCTTCCAGTAAACTCTCCTTCTGGTTTGAGGTTGTCAGACCTTCTTACCACTGGAGCACGTTCGCCTCTTGGAGCTTCTTCTGTTGGTCTTCCGGCGAAATCGCCTTCCGATTTAAGGTTGTCAGGCCTTTTTACCACTGGAGCACGTTCGCCCCTGGGAGCTTCTTCTGTTGGTCTTCCGGCGAACTCGCCTTCCGATTTGAGGTTGTCAGGCCTTCTTACAACAGGGGCACGCTCGCCTCTTGGGGCTTCTTCTGTTTGTCTTTCAGCGAACTCTCCTTCTGATTTGAGGTTGTCTGGCCTTCTTACCACTGGTGCACGCTCGCCTCTTGGAACTTCTTCTCTTGGTCTTCCGGCGAAATCGCCTTCCGATTTGAGGTTGTCAGGCCTTCTTACCACTGGAGCACGTTCGCCTCTCGGGGCTTCTTCTGTTGGTCTTCCAGCAAACTCGCCTTCCGATTTGAGGTTGTCAGGCCTTCTTACAACCGCAGCACGTTCGCCTCTTGGAGCTTCTTCTGTTGGTCTTCCGGCGAAATCGCCTTCCGATTTGAGGTTGTCAGGCCTTCTTACCACTGGAGCACGCTCGCCTCTTGGAGCTTCTTCTGTTGGTCTTCCGGCGAACTCGCCTTCGGATTTGAGGTTGTCAGGCCTTCTTACCACTGGAGCACGCTCGCCTCTGGGAGCTTCTTCTGTTGGTCTTCCGGCGAAATCGCCTTCCGATTTGAGGTTGTCAGGCCTTCTTACAACAGGGGCACGCTCGCCTCTTGGGGCTTCTTCTGTTGGTCTTCCGGCGAAATCGCCTTCCGATTTGAGGTTGTCAGGCCTTCTTACAACCGCAGCACGTTCGCCTCTTGGAGCTTCTTCTGTTGGTCTTCCGGCGAAATCGCCTTCCGATTTGAGGTTGTCAGGCCTTCTTACCACTGGAGCACGCTCGCCTCTTGGAGCTTCTTCTGTTTGTCTTCCGGCGAACTCGCCTTCGGATTTGAGGTTGTCAGGCCTTCTTACAACAGGGGCACGCTCGCCTCTTGGGGCTTCTTCTGTTGGTCTTCCGGCGAAATCGCCTTCCGATTTGAGGTTGTCAGGCCTTCTTACAACAGGGGCACGCTCGCCTCTTGGGGCTTCTTCTGTTGGTCTTCCGGCGAAATCGCCTTCCGATTTGAGGTTGTCAGGTCTTCTTACAACAGGGGCACGCTCGCCTCTTAGAGCTACTCCTGTTGGTCTTCCGGCAAACTCTCCTTCTGATTTTAGGTTGTCAGGCCTTCTTACAACCGCAGCACGTTCGCCTCTTGGAGCTTCTTCTGTTGGTCTTCCGGCGAAATCGCCTTCCGATTTTAAGTTGTCAGGCCTTCTTACAATAGGGGCACGCTCGCCTCTCGGGGCTTCTTCTGTTGGTCTTCCAGCAAATTCTCCCTCTGATTTGAGGTTGTCAGGCCTTCTTACCACAGGAGCACGCTTGCCTCTTGGAGCTTCTTCTGTTGGTCTTCCGGCGAACTCGCCTTCGGCTTTGAGGTTGTCATGCCTTCTTACAACCGCAGCACGCTCGCCTCTTGGAGCTTCTTCTGTTGGTCTTCCGGCGAAATCGCCTTCCGATTTGAGGTTGTCAGGCCTTCTTACAACAGGGGCACGCTCGCCTCTTGGAGCTTCTTCTGTTGGTCTTCCGGCGAAATCGCCTTCCGATTTTAAGTTGTCAGGCCTTCTTACAATAGGGGCACGCTCGCCTCTCGGAGCTTCTTCTGTTGGTCTTCCAGCAAATTCTCCCTCTGATTTGAGGTTGTCAGGCCTTCTTACCACTGGAGCACGCTTGCCTCTTGGAGCTTCTTCTGTTGGTCTTCCGGCGAACTCGCCTTCGGCTTTGAGGTTGTCAGGCCTTCTTACAACCGCAGCACGTTCGCCTCTTGGAGCTTCTTCTGTTGGTCTTCCGGCGAAATCGCCTTCCGATTTGAGGTTGTCAGGCCTTCTTACCACTGGAGCACGCTCGCCTCTTGGAGCTTCTTCTGTTGGTCTTCCGGCGAACTCGCCTTCGGATTTGAGGTTGTCAGGCCTTTTTACAACAGGGGCACGCTCGCCTCTTGGGGCTTCTTCTGTTGGTCTTCCGGCGAACTCGCCCTCCGATTTGAGGTTGTCAGGCCTTCTTACAACAGGGGCACGCTCGCCTCTTGGGGGTTCTTCTGTTGGTCTTCCGGTGAACTCGCCTTCGGATTTGAGGTTGTCAGGTCTTTTTACAACAGCGGCACGCTCACCTCTTGGAGCTTCTTCTGTTGGTCTTCCGGCGAACTCGCCTTCGGATTTGAGGTTGTCAGGCCTTCTTCCAACAGGGGCACGCTCGCCTCTTGGGGCTTCTTCTGTTGGTCTTCCGGCAAAGTCTCCTTCTGATTTAAGGTTGTCAGGCCTCTTTACAACCGCTGCACGCTCGCCTCTCGGAGCTTCTTCTATTGGTCTACCAGGAAACTCTCCTTCTGGTATCAGATTGTCATGGTGACGGATAAGAGAAGTTTTTTCGCCTTTGGGTGGACTTACAAAGTCTCGAGTATCTGCAATCATGCACGATTGAGTGTTAGTTGGTATGAAAGGAAATATATCGACGGAGAAGAGTAATCGCGAGAGAAAGAGAGAGAGAGAGAGAGAGAGAGAGAGAGAGAGAGAGAGAGAGAGAGAGAGAGAGAGAGAGAGAGAGAGAGAGTTTAAGAAAGAGACATGGAGAAGAAGATGGATGTTATATTATATGACAAGAAGAAATGACAAGACAGTGAAGCTAATGACAAGAAAAATATTATAAGTCAAGGTTGGTTTGTTAGGTATATGCACGCGTTGCGCAGTAATGGTCTAATATCAAGTTGTGGTTTATCTACTACATCACGTTGGTAACAATGAGATGTTAGTGTGTTACAAGCACTCTCTGGATAGGAGTTAGGTCAATTAAAAATTAGCAACAATTGATGAGTTTCACATGATGTCGCGCTCAAATGAGTTCAAACTCACCGATGAACTCTCCCTCCATGACGAGGTTGTCTGGTCGGCGCACCACGGGGGCTCGCTCCCCCTTAGGCGCCTGGTCCTGAGGTCGGTCCGGGAAATCACCCTCCGGTCGGAGGTTGTCCGGACGACGTACGACGGGAGCACGCTCGCCCTTCGTTGGAGTGCGGTGTTCACGAGTGTCTGTAACATATTAAATAATGACGTTAAAAATAGTTTGTGACTTTATGAGAAGACGTGCTTTCGCCAGAAATAGATACATAGATCCCTAATTTGGGTTATGCATGCCATAAGTGTCTTTCTAGTGAGTTGTACCTACTCAGGTGAAACGCGTCTGAATTTATCCTTGGAATCCCAATCGCTGAAAGAATTGCATCATTACAACACGACAAGGATAGGAAGGAATGCTTGAAACAAATACTGTATATTGCGGTGAGAGATATGTTTGTGACGCTAGACTATCTGAATCATAACGTACATCACACTAATCGTATACGGTGCTGCAATGTACTCCGAGAGTTATACATATACTGGTACACCCACATGACAATTCAATGTACCTACTGAAAGGTAAGAACAGGTAAACAATATGTTTTAAGGCAATGGACGCATCTGACGTGAAGTATATATTGCAAGATGCATCCAAACGTTTTCTTCCATTTTATATCAAATACTTACCGACGAAATCTCCCTCCATCGTGAGATGGTCTGGATGTTTGACGACAGGCGCCCGCTCTCCACGAGGCACTTCTCCCCGCGGTCTGTCGGTAAAGTCACCCTCCGGACGGAGGTTGTCGTCGTGACGAATCGGACGGACTTTCTCTCCTCTCGGCGCCTCACCTCGTGGCCGATCTTCAAAGGTACCCTCCATGTGAAGGTTGTCCTCTCTGCGGATGATTTCAGCCCGCTCGCCACGGGTCACAGCGGTTAACTCTCGAGTGTCTTCAAACCGTCCCTCAGTTCTCAGGTTGTCCTCACGACGAACGATGTCGGCTCGTTCGCCTCGGGTGACTGTGTGTCGCTCCCTTGTGTCGACAAACTCTCCCTCCATGGTTAGATTATCAGCCCTTCTGACAACAGGAGAGCGTTCTGCACGAGGTACTTCCTCCGTCGGTCGTCCAGTAAAGTCTCCCTCCGGCTTGAGGTTGTCCCGATATTTGTACGGAGATGCCTTCTCGCCACGAGGCGCCTCTTCCCGAGGACGGTCTTCGAAAGCTCCCTCTGGCCTCAAGTTGTCCGGTCGTTTGACAACTGGAGCACGTTCTCCCCTCGGGGCTTCCTCAGTTGGCTTGCCGATGAACTCTCCTTCTGGCTTTAGGTTGTCTCTGTATTTGTATGGCGTGACTTTCTCGCCCTTGGGAGCCTCACCGCGCGGACGATCTTCAAAGTCGCCTTCCGGTCGAAGGTTGTCGGGTCGCTTGACAACAGGAGCCCTCTCTCCCCTTGGTGCCTCCTCCGGACGACGGTCGGTGAAGTCTCCCTCGGGCCTTAGGTTATCTCTGTACTTGTACGGAGTAGCCCTGTCGCCCTTGGGAGCCTCTTCACGTGGACGACCTTCGAAGTCGCCCTCGGGCCGGAGGTTGTCGGGCCGTTTCACCACTGGCGCTCGCTCTCCTCTATGAATCTCCTCTGGACGACGGTCAGCAAAGTCGCCTTCGGGCTTCAGGTTATCTCTGTACTTGTAGGGAGTCGCTCTCTCTCCCTTGGGTGCCTCCTCGCGAGGTCGATCTGTGAAGTCTCCCTCGGGTCGAAGATTGTCAGGTCGCCTTACAACCGGCGCTCTTTCTCCTTTAGGAGCGTCCTCTGGTCGTCGATCAGTGAAGTCTCCTTCCGGTCTCAAGTTGTCTCTGTATTTGTATGGAGTGGCCCTTTCTCCCCTCGGAGCCTCTTCGTTTGGGCGACCAACGAAGTCTCCTTCTGGTCGTAGATTGTCTGGCCTTTTTACGACCGGAGCCCTTTCACCTCTGTGAACCTCTTCGGGGCGACGATCAGTGAACTCTCCTTCTGGCTTCAAATTGTCTCTATATTTGAACGGAGTCGCCCTTTCACCTCTAGGTGCCTCCTCATTAGGGCGTCCTTCGAAGGGTCCCTCCAATCGCAAGTGATCCGGATGTTTTACGACAGGTGCCCGTTCACCACGAGGAGCTTCTTCGCTAGGCCTCCCGGTGAACTCTCCCTCTGGTCGTAGGTTGTCTCGGTATTTGAACGGAGTAACCTTTTCTCCACGGGGTGCCTCTTCATTAGGCCGGCCTTCGAAAGGTCCCTCCATTTTTAGGTGATCGGGGTGTTTTACAACAGGTGCTCGTTCACCCTTAGGGGCAGTCTCTTGCTGTTTTGGGGTGAACTCTCCCTCTGGACGAAGGTTGTCAGGTCGTCGAACGACGGGGGCTCGCTCGCCCCTCACAGGGCTGACCGTTTCCCGAGTATCTGAAAAGATGGTTAATGCATTGTGTAAGTGCATGCTCGTTATTGAAAAGCCCGAGAGGCTTCCAAAAGATATTGACACCATTTTAGTACTTATTAGAGTAAGATAACCATTTATCATGCTGGAGCGTGAAAAACTACATTAGACTTGTTAGCACTACATTTTATCAGTAAACCAAACCGCCTATACCAATTGAAATGCGCATTGATGAAAAATAACCAACTGCATTTTAGGTGAATCACCATATCGGTTTTGAAGCGAAAATTTATTGCTCTTTTCGTACTTTGTAATATTCTGCAGGTATGATTGGAAAACAATGGGAACGTTTTTGGGTTATATTACTTTAAGTCGGCACTACTTAATTACTTTACTTTAAGTTACTTAAGCCGACTTAAAGTAATATAACCCAAAAACGTTCCCATTGTTTTCCAATCATAATTCAATTTGTCCCTCAATATCAGTTCTGCAGGTATGTGTTACGCGATCAATTTTTTTTTAAGTTTCTGATGACGGTGTTTAATGAACAACCTAAAAATGTATCTGTAATTGAGTAGCCGTAAATGAAACATCCGTATTCCGTGATGACATTTAATGTATTATATTTAGGCTATAAGCATTGATGATTTTTCAGCAGGGCTTTACAGGCTGTATGTAGGTAACCGTGTTCAGTGATCATGAGGAAGGAGGTGGCAACGTAACCCTTATTTTTATCAGTTTTCTTCGTTCCACCATTACTCCTAAACGCGTGAAAATGAGCTCTTTTGCAGATAAATTTAGCTTTTGTTTCCGGCTTTGGACACAGTTTCGTTCTACAAGGTAAAATATCACATTTTCTGGCATTTGGCATGTGTTAATTAAACAGATAGAAATGTTAGACGTGTAATCCTGTTTAAACGTACGTACAAACACCGCACACTTGTTAAAATGGTTAAAGATCGACTATTAATGTCTCATGAATCCATGTGTTTTTATACAACAGAATTAAAAGAAAGAATTAGCAATGCTACTTTCTCTAACTCCACTTACCAATGAACTCTCCCTCCATGACGAGGTTGTCTGGTCGGCGCACCACGGGGGCTCGCTCCCCCCTGGGCGCCTGGTCCTGAGGTCGGTCCGGGAAATCACCCTCCGGTCGGAGGTTGTCCGGACGACGTACGACAGGAGCACGCTCGCCCTTCGTTGGAGTGCGGTGTTCACGAGTGTCTGCAACAGACACAGGAAGCACTTGTTGAAAGAAGTGCTTTACTTACATGGATTAGGAAGCCCTTCATACATGTGTGATTGAGTCGTGCTAATTCAAGCATGATATCTTGCGACCTACGATATTCTGAAACAGTCTCCCAAAATTTCATTCATTTACAAAATACGCTCAAAGTTAAATGGCATTTGATGACTTGACATACAACTCTTCCTGAGCAGACTGCGTATGCACTGCAGTCAACGAGTATATACCTTAGCAGAACAACTTTAAAATAAACACTTACCAACGAAATCTCCTTCCATCGTGAGATGGTCTGGATGTTTGACGACGGGCGCCCGCTCTCCACGAGGCACTTCTCCCCGCGGTCTGTCGGTAAAGTCACCCTCCGGACGGAGGTTGTCGTCGTGACGAATCGGACGGACTTTCTCTCCTCTCGGCGCCTCACCTCGTGGCCGATCTTCAAAGGTACCCTCCATGTGAAGGTTGTCCTCTCTGCGGATGATTTCAGCCCGCTCGCCACGGGTCACAGCGGTGAACTCTCGGGTGTCTTCAAACCGTCCCTCAGTTCTCAGGTTGTCCTCACGACGAACGATGTCGGCTCGTTCGCCTCGGGTGACTGTGGTTCGCTCCCTCGTGTCGACAAACTCTCCCTCCATGGTTAGATTATCAGCCCTTCTGACAACAGGAGCGCGTTCTGCACGAGGTACTTCCTCCGTCGGTCGTCCAGTAAAGTCTCCCTCCGGCTTGAGGTTGTCCCGATATTTGTACGGAGATGCCTTCTCGCCACGAGGCGCCTCTTCCCGAGGACGGTCTTCGAATGCTCCTTCTGGCCTCAAGTTGTCCGGTCTTTTGACAACTGGAGCACGTTCTCCCCTTGGGGCTTCCTCAGTTGGCTTGCCGATGAACTCTCCCTCTGGCTTCAGGTTGTCTCTGTATTTGTATGGCGTGACTTTTTCGCCCTTGGGAGCCTCACCGCGCGGACGATCTTCAAAATCGCCTTCCGGTCGAAGGTTGTCGGGTCGCTTGACAACAGGAGCCCTCTCTCCCCTTGGTGCCTCCTCCGGACGACGGTCGGTGAAGTCTCCCTCGGGCCTTAGGTTATCTCTGTACTTGTACGGAGTAGCCCTGTCGCCCTTGGGAGCCTCTTCACGTGGACGACCTTCGAAGTCGCCCTCGGGCCGGAGGTTGTCGGGCCGTTTCACCACTGGCGCTCGCTCTCCTCTATGAATCTCCTCTGGACGACGGTCAGCAAAGTCGCCTTCGGGCTTCAGGTTATCTCTGTACTTGTAGGGAGTCGCTCTCTCTCCCTTGGGTGCCTCCTCGCGAGGTCGATCTGTGAAGTCTCCCTCGGGTCGAAGATTGTCAGGTCGCCTTACAACCGGCGCTCTTTCTCCTTTAGGAGCGTCCTCTGGGCGTCGATCAGTGAAGTCTCCTTCCGGTCTCAAGTTGTCTCTGTATTTGTATGGAGTGGCCCTTTCTCCCCTCGGAGCTTCTTCGCTTGGGCGACCAACGAAGTCTCCTTCTGGTCGTAGATTATCTGGCCTTTTTACGACCGGGGCCCTCTCGCCTCTGTGAACCTCTTCGGGGTGACGATCAGTGAACTCTCCTTCTGGCTTCAAATTGTCTCTGTATTTGAACGGTGTCGCCCTTTCACCTCTAGGTGCCTCCTCATTAGGGCGACCTTCAAATGGTCCCTCCATTCGTAAGTGATCTGGATGTTTTACGACAGGTGCGCGTTCACCACGAGGAGCTTCTTCTGTACGTTTTCCCACAAAGTCTCCCTCAGGCTTGAGGTTATCTCTATACTTGTATGGGGTGGCCTTTTCACCCTTCGGTGCCTCTTCTCTCGGCCGATCTGTAAAATCACCCTCGGGTCGCAGGTTGTCTGGTCTTTTGACAACAGGAGCTCGCTCTCCACGAGGGGCCTCTTCTAATGGCTTCCCGCTGAATTCACCCTCCGGACGCAGGTTGTCGCCGTGACGTATAGGACGCACCTTTTCGCCTCTGGGAGCTTCTCCACGAGGGCGCTCTTCGAAAGTACCTTCCATTCGAAGATTGTCCTCTCTACGCACGATATCTGCACGTTCTCCTCTTGTGACAGTTGTTAGTTCCCTGGTGTCCTCAAAGCGCCCCTCTGTTCTGAGATTGTCTTCTCTTCGTATTATATCGGCTCTTTCACCACGCGTCACCATAGTCTTTTCTCTAGTGTCCACGAAGTCGCCTTGCATCCTCAAATTATCTTCTCTACGGACAATATAAGCACGCTCACCTCGTGTAACAGTAGTGTACTCTCGCGTGTCCTCAAACCGTCCCTCTGTTTTAAGATTATCCTCCCGACGAATAATATCAGCTCTCTCGCCGTGAGTCACAGTCGTTCGTTCCCTGGTGTCAACAAACTCTCCTCCCGTTCGGAGGTTGTCCTCCCTACGCACAATCTCAGCCCTTTCTCCGCGAGTGACAGTCGTAAATTCCCTTGTGTCCTCGAAACGACCTTCCATCTTCAGATGATCGTCGCGGCGTACAACATCAGCACGCTCACCATGCAGCACGACGGTTTTGTCACGCTCGTCAATGAACTGTCCGACCATTTTCAGATGGTCAGGGTGCCTCACCACGGGTGCACGCTCACCGATCGGAGCTTCCTCGTGCGGCTTCTTAGCGAACTCTCCCTCTGGACGTAAGTGATCCGGATGTTTGACGATCGGTGCTCGCTGTCCTCTACCAGGCGTGTGGCGGTCCCTGCCGTCGGTGAACTCTCCCTCCATTTTTAGGTGGTCTGGATGTTCTACGACAGGAGCTCGCACCCCCTTCGGCACGACTTGATCTGGTGGCTGGTAGAACTCTCCTTCCAGCTTCAGATGATCAGGATGCTTTACAATCGGGGCACGCTGTCCTCTGCCGGGAACGTGCTTTTCTCTTCCATCGATAAAGTCACCTTCCAGCTTTAGGTGGTCCGGGTGTTCGACTACAGGTGCATGCACTCCTCTGGGAACTTGCTGATCTGGACGATCGTAGAACTCTCCCTCCATCTTCAGATGGTCGGGGTGTTTCACAATCGGCGCTCGCTGTCCTCTTCCGGGTGTGTATTCTTCTCTGTCAGCAAAATCACCTTCCGGGCGCAGATTGTCCGGATGAGCCACCCGCGGAGCACGCTCACCTCGAGGTGCTCCCTCCCTCGGTCGGTCAGCAAAGTCACCCTCTAGTCTGATGTTATCGGGATGCTTCACAATTGGAGCTCTTTCGCCCTTGGGTGCTCCTTCTCTTGGCCTGTCAGTGAATTCACCTTCGGGACGAAGATTGTCCGGATGAGGGACACGAGGTGCACGCTCACCTCGAGGTGCTCCCTCCCTCGGTCGGTCAGAGAAATCGCCCTCTAGCCTTATGTTATCGGGATGTTTCACAATAGGAGCACGTTCGCCTTTGGGAGCTCCTTCTCTTGGCCTGTCAGTGAATTCACCTTCGGGACGAAGATTGTCCGGATGAGGGACACGAGGTGCACGCTCACCTCGAGGTGCTCCCTCCCTCGGTCGGTCAGAGAAATCGCCCTCTAGTCTTATGTTGTCGGGATGTTTCACAATAGGAGCACGTTCACCTTTGGGCGCTCCTTCTCTTGGCCTGCCTGTGAAGTCACCTTCCGGCCGGAGATTGTCTGGATGAGCCACCCGGGGAGCACGCTCTCCGCGTGGTGCCCCTTCTCTTTCTCTGTCTGGGAAGTCACCTTCGAGCTTAATGCTGTCCGGGTATCGGACTATTGGAGCCCTTTCCCCTCTCGGCGCTTCATCACGAGGTCTTCCTTCAAACGTGCCATCCATCCGTAAGTTGTCCTCTCGACGGACGATGTCAGCCCGCTCACCACGGACGACTGTGGTTCTTTCACGTGTATCTTCGAAAGTCCCGTCCATTCGTAAGTTGTCCTCACGACGGACAACTTGTGCTCTCTCCCCACGCACCACAGTGGTTCTCTCTCGAGTGTCTTCAAACTTTCCGTCCATGCGTAGGTTGTCTTCCCGCCGAACTATCTCTGCTCTCTCCCCACGCATAACGGTAGTTCGCTCACGCGTGTCCTCGAACTTCCCGTCCATGCGGAGATTGTCCTCACGGCGGACCACTTCGGCTCGCTCCCCTCGAAGCACGGTGGTTCGGTCGCGGGTGTCCTCAAACTGTCCCTCCATACGTAGGTTGTCCTCACGTCGGATGATATCAGCTCGCTCCCCGCGATGAACCACGTCGCTGCGATCCCGAGTGTCTGCAAAGGAAATAATGACCTTGTTAATATCATCGTTCAACAAGAATTATCGTTTAGAAACAATTATCTCAAGAATGACGTTCGGAAAGAGAATTAGCATCTTGAGAAAAACTTTGATTTGAATAATACAAATTATCGGAAGCAAGAACACTTCTTTGTCTAAAACTTCACCGTTAACCGGGCTTATAAATGATTCATGCTGAGCAATTATTGCTACTTGTAGAAGTACCTATCAATATTAAAGTCTTCCTAGTTTATTGTCATTGTTCTTTGTCAGCAACTTTGTTGATACATTGGTATATGTTTAACAATCAATAAGTTTAGAGTTGACCCTCTTCCTCATGAGAACTCACCGATGAATTCGCCGCCGGTGGTCTGGATTTCGTCCGGGAACGTAACGATGGGCTGTCGCTCGCCGCCGTGCGGAGCGCCGAAGTCGTCATGGTGAGAGGAGGTGGCTGCAAACATCAACATCACAGTTACTAACTATCAGACATGGTGATTAAAATTAGAACTATGAGACTGGGGGAGGGATGATGAAACAACACGGGACAAATGAGGGTTAACAACTTACAGCGCGCCAATGTATCATATTTGGTTAACATTTACTGGGGAAAAGAGGTAACTTTTACGTTTGCAACGATTTCTCAAAACATAACCTGTTTTAAATTCATTAATTTTATCATAGCCATAGCCGTTCCGAGAGTTTGCAACAGCAGACGCGCCCCGCCGGACCGTGCCGGCGGAGGTGTGACCACTGCACTGGTCGGTCACGTACAGAAGCTCTGCTCGCTGTGCGCTGTGTGAAGCTGGTCGTTGTGGCGCACCGCCACTGAACGGTGACCGTGGACGGCGCAGTAGGAGGCGTGTGTCACCGACTGACCTGGGGTCGGGCGGGCTGGCATCAGTGCTGTGCCGGGAGCAGACCCGGACCAAGCGAGGCAACACAGCAAGCGGCGCTACAACATACCAAGCTACAGGCAGGCGGCGCAGTGGCGACCTCTGTGCTATTCAGAGGCTCCGTCGAACACCAAACCAAAGCCAAGCCAACTGAAAAAAGTGCTAGCAAACTCACGCAACTATGTGCATTACTCCGTTACCATTCGCTATAGACACAACTAGATCCTTCGTATCATCGCAGACTACTGGGCATCTCCATGCGGGCAGGTCGTGGATGCGGTGCAGCGACCTTGGACTAGCTCTGAGGACAGGGACGTACCGGCGAACTCTCCCGTCTGTCTCAGGTGGTCCGGATGGCGCACCACGGGAGCACGCTCGCCGCGGCCGGGCGCCTGCCGCTCGCGCGCGTCCACAAAGTCGCCCTCGAGCCGGAGGTTGTCGGCGCGGCGCACCACCTCGGCCCGCTCGCCCACCGTGGCCATCTCCTGGCGGTAGCCTGCCGTCCGAAGCGCGGTCAGATATTAGCCTGGCCTCACATATTGTGGTTAAAATAAGCCCTATTTGCTACAGGTCACATGGTATTTTCCCAGTATTACGCCACCACCGCAATAATAAGTTTATTATCTATACCACCTTATAAATAAAGCGCTATGACACAAAAGCGATCTCCCACCTTCATCAGTGAAAGCAGCGATGTTCATTAACCTCATGTCACCATGGTGACCGGCTGTTGTTGGGTTAGCTTACCCTGGAAGTCGCCCTCGGTGCGGAGGTTATCCTGCCTACGGACGATCTCGGCCCTCTCCCCACGAACCACCTCAGTCCTCTCGCGGGTATCTGTAGGTAAACGGAAGAAGTCAGCAGATGCACTATTAAATAATGGCTGAGAGCATTTGCAAACAACTAATTCGCCCACTGAACAAACGACAGAACCATTGATATAAGTAGCATCATGCATTACAGGGAAAATCAGAGAACATCGACAAACATGATTTCCATGGTGGCTTCAAGCGTTACAATTTACGGCAAGATTCGTTATTAAAATCGTTCACCTTGTATGGACATATTTCAGCATTGCAGCGGCGCATGAAGAAAAACCATCTCCCACGGGTGCTAATCTAAATCACTCGCCATGCATACCAGTGCCGTTTTCCCACATCGGCTGAGGTAATGGTCCGTGCAAGGCAAGGAAGCATGCAAAGCTCTCCGTCAACAGCGCCGACATGCTTCAGCGAGCGACCCTTTGATGATGGTTGAGAGGGGGGGGGTTCATTGGGGCAGTGGATCCCCCTTACCGGAGAGGGTTCTCTGACGGTCCCCCACGGCACTGAGGCGCTCCACCTCTCCGGCCAGGCTGAGCGAGTCGGGGTTCCGGCGGATGTCAGGCCGGATGATGCGCAGCTGGTCGGAGGTTTGCGGCGACCCCAGCTCGTCGAGCTGACGCAGCTGCGGCCGCTGTCCGGCTGCCGGCTGGAGGGCGCTGTGGGTGGCGCTGCGGCCGGCCAGCTCCCCCTCCGGCCTCAGGTGGTCGGACGGGTGTGCGCGGGTCGGCGTGATCGCCTGACGTGGCGGGAAGTCAGCCTGCGAGCTGGACAGCAGCTGCATACCACCCTCGGGCCTCAGGTGCGAGTCGGGCGCGTGGTGTCGCTCCGGCAGCGGCGCCCGCCGCGCGCCGTCGCCCTCCGCCAGCTCCGATTGCAGAGGCTCAGGGTGTAGGGGCAGCGCGGCCTCGTACAGCGCTCTGGCGTGTCCACCCGGTGAGTGCCGCAGTTTGGCCGCCCAGCCGCCTGTCCCAGTCGCTAGTCCTTCGCCCCGCGGGGCTGCCACTCCGGGTCCCAGGCTATCCTCCAGGCCAGGCTTGTGGGGTCCGCTGGATGCCGAGTTGTATCGAGTAGGGATGTATACGGACTGACTTTCGACGCCCGAGCCCTGGCCGTAAAATCGCTTCTCGATCGTGTCGTAGTCTGACGGGACACAGTGGACGCGCGGACGTGTTAGTGGGAGGGATGGAGTTAGCAGCGGCCGGGGAGCGGGTTTGTTAGATAACGGGCGATGGCCGCCCTTCGAGTGCAGGTTTAACGTATGGTACACTGTGCGCGTGCAGCACCGCATGGTTCTAGGGCTGTGGTACCGTCACCAGGGTAAATCCGGGTTATTATGGTTACAACACCATAACTAGTCTAGGCTTCACTACTGCCATACAACAGAGGGTCACCGGCACCAATCAGCATCAGCTGGGTTAGTTTATGGCACAATGGCAGCACGGCTGTCTGGTTATTGGTAGTGTACCTAAACCTTCTATTTCCCACCACTCAACTACAAATATCAGGGCTCCGTGACCAAGGTTCTCCAACGGCCGAGCGGTGTAGAGCTCGGCACTGCACCGAGGCGATCTCCAACTCACCCTGGAATTGTCCCTCAAGCCGGAGGTTGTCCTCGTGACGGACTATCTCAGCGCGCTCCCCGGCGGTGACCGACTGGTACTGGGAGCGGGACGTCGACTCGCCTGATGACACAAACGCCACCCGTTACACACCTCACCTCTGATGCCGTTTTCAGGCGGCGGGATATAATTTTAATGTTGAAACGTGTGAGCAAAATTTGTAAGATGTATGTAAGCTTTGTAAGATGTATGAAAATAATATCTATTTTCATTTCGCTAAGAAATATACTACGATAATAAAACATATTCTTACAAAATAAAACACAGCCTGCTGAGACTGCGTAATAAAAACGATTTATGAAAGGAGGAGTGCAAAACGAAACAGTTTACTTACTCATTTCCATCTTTTCTTGAGACATGAACTCCGATGATGACATTTTGGACTGCTCATAGGATGAAACTGGAGAACAAAAAGAAAACATAGAAAAAACATTAATTGGGCCTATAAGAATTAGTAACAAAAATTAAAATAACAAGGAATGGGAAGGAGAAACTACATACACACGCATCCGAGTGAAAAAAATCGTTACGTGTAGTAGCACTGTCAGCGATGTTACATAACCTTTCCAACCTCGTCACATGAAGGGCAAACAACATTTCGGCCAGTGCCAACATTCACCATGGGTGGATATTGAGCCGGCGATTGTTTGAGAAAGGGTGCAGTAGTCAGTTGGTTGAATCGCGGTTGGTGGATGCCGAGCCTATATCACTCACCATTGGTGGCGGCCGATCCGGCCGGCAGGAGCTGCTGCGTCGGGTGATGGCCCTGGTACGCCTCCTTGGTCAGGGAGCGGCCCAGGAAGTCACCTTCCACACGCAGGTGGTCCTCGGCGGCAGTCCTGAGTTGTAAGAATGGGCGTCAGCAGTTGATCCATAAAGTAATTCAGCGCGCTGACAGTTACAGACAAGTATTTTTGCGTCGGTTCCTACTGCTAAATTAGCTGAATGTGAGAGTTCACACTAGTCTTCTCACTCGTTGCATTCGAGCACACACCTAGACACAACCTCGCAGCACGACGTACTAAAGCTTTGTGGCCAAGCTCCTTTATTAGCCAGCCCGACAGGAGGACCCTGAGCGAAAATATGTGACACCAAGGTCGTAACTGGGGACGCGCGCCCCATCGATCCCTGCCAAATGACAACAGAAACACCACGGCGTGGTGGTTCTGGCAGGCGCCGACATCAAATATTGATGTTGATGAGCCGCCAAAGCGATACGTTAACCCCGATGCCGCTACCATTACCTACCGCAAATGTCTAAATTATATCGTGCGCAGCTACATTGTAGCTCAATTAAGATGGGTTAAAGTGATAGCCATAACTAATAATTAAGTTTATTATCGTCTTCATATTCGTTGTTTTTGCCAATAGATCTAATTAAACACATACCATGCAACTGCGCCAGGGACGCATTGGATGGAGTTTCTGTTAGTTACCTGATGAGGTGCTCCCGGGAGACATGTTCACCAGCTTTGGCAGTGTACGCCTCTCTGCAGACACACGCACGCAAACATATGTACAAAAGTGTTTATCGGTGGGACATACCGTTAGTGGGATTAAAAAGGCAGATCTTAACATATAATTAGCAATGTAGACCATGTAACTGGTATGATATTAGAACGATGTTATAGTTAAAGTTGTTAAAGGATGGGCTCTTAACCAATGTTACGCATTCGATGTTTTCAAGAAACGTTTCTGGCTGTTACGATTCATTAGTTGTCCATCAACGAGCCCGTGAGTATAGTCAGATAAATATTATTCCAGAACACCAAGTTATAGTAATGTATCGTTAATTGTGCCTCCGCGTTCTCCTGTCATGTGTGTGACGCTCCAGTCGGAGTGCTGGCGGCCAGCCGTGAACCGATATCCTCTGTCCTCGGACTTCGGTCCTCACCTGGTGGTGGTGGTGAACTGAGAGGAGGCCTCCTGCATGGAGCTCGAGCTGCTCGTCTCCAGACACTCCTGCACGTGCGAGGTGTGCGTGTTCATCGCCGTGTGCGGACACCGGTGCTTGCTGTGAATAAAAAAAGAGAAATTATCAATTATCACTAATTATCGCGAAACGCAATTATGTTTCTTGACATTCGTGCGCCAAACTACAATGCCGTCCACAAACGCCAAGCGTTTTTTTTTTTATAACCGTGCATAGCGTAAAGCTTTATTGTTGTAGCTGGTTTGTCTACTGCATACGCCTTTCGGTGCCGTAACGCGCTATCCCGTCCCGTCATGTTTCGAAATGGACCTGTGTGAGCATCAACCACTATGCCGTAACCCGGGCCTCGTTTCATAAAGCTCTGCCGTAACTTACACCTTTCCGTAATTCACACCCTTTCAAACTACGGAGCGCAAATGAAGCCGTTTCACAAAGCCACGACTGGAATTGTTTACACCTCCGTAACTAAGCACATTTGCGTAGCTACCGTAATTTATCAAGCGTTCTACAAATTACAATTTCATGTCAACACTTATTTTTTACGAGAAATTATAAAACAATTATGTTGAATTTAAATCTTAAAAATTATTTATGAAAAAACAAAATTAATATTGATGACCATCTTTTATTAAAACAATATATTAAAAACAGCAGAAAGCCAGCTAAGCAGAAATGCCTAACTACGAAAGTGGCGCGGCGCGGCGAATAAACAAAATTCCGATAGTGGCCACAAAAAGCGACTGGTACAGAAGATTTACAGTTTCTTTTTCTCATTTTGGCTGTTCTTTCTTCCTCACCGGGCTCAACATTATAAAATATATTAAAAATTAGCTTCGAATATTCACATTAATTCAAAATCACGCAACATTTTCGTGCGTAGTTTACACCACTGATATCAAGAGCTTGATAAAATATTTGGCGTTAATTACGTCGTTTTATGAAACCCAAATGGCATCAATTGGTCCGGAATCGAGCGTTTGCCGTAAATGAAGCTCCGTACTTTCGATGGCGTGAATTACTCCGGTCTCCGGCTTTATGAAACCGAATTGGCATCAAATACGCCCAGGGCCTCCTCTAACATACCCACTGGGTGGGCAAATGCCCACCCAGTCACCGCAATTGCCCACCCAGTGGCGTCGATTTGCCCACCCAGAAGCAAATGCAAAAATTCTGGTCCGGCCGGACGTCCGGTACTACCTTTCTGGTCTTAAGCAAACTGGATGCTGTTTGAAGGTCAAAAAAAGTTTTCTGGTTGCCCGATATTCAGGGGCGTAGTCAGAATTTCCTCAAGGAGGCCCGAGGGGGCCAAACGCACAGGGGCCCAAAATAACCCCCTCAAAATCCAAAAAGCCATCTGGTTGGATCCAATAATTTTTGGAGGGGGCCCAAATAAATAGAAAAATATTTATAAACAAAAAATATTAGAACTGAGGGGGTAAGCAGTCCATGGGCCCTGTTAGATAGACCCACGAATAGCTTCCTAGAGTCGCCAGTCGGTTTTGAGGGCGGTCTGAGGGCCCGTAGGTCGGATGAGGGTTCTTCAGACCGTCACAGGCCCCTACAGCGCATGAGAGCCTCGTAAGCCGTCTGAGGGTCATATAAGCCGCTTAAGGGCCACTAAGACCGACAAAAGCCCTCCTTGCACTTGCAGAGGCCCAGTCATGCCGACGGAGGGCTCTCTCAGACAAACTAAGGACCCGTTCAGGGCATTTGAGGGCTTCCTCAAACCGATAGGGGTCCCTCAGATCGACAGTGGATCCGATCCGAGCTCCCTCAAACCGATATAGGGTCAGATCAACAGTCGGAACGCATTGATTCTGTTTACACACCGTTGGACTCAAGTTGGACCCATCCCATCCAACTGACCCCCTGGTTTCAATAGGGCCCCAAGGCTCTAAAATTGGGGCTCTCTTGGCCAAGGTATAACTACTCAGCTGTGTCAAAGGATCTGCCGCAGGGGCCTTTGCGTCGCCAAGGGCCCACTGTGTCAGCCAGGGGCCCCTATAGAATAAGGACCCCTGGCTTCCAGGGGGGGGGAGGGCATGGTCCCTTTGGCCCCCTCCTTGGCTATGCCACTGCAGGTGACAAGCGTTCTTCCAGGCGACCAGGGGGCAGGGGCCAGGCGACCAGGCCCCCAGGCGACCAGGGGCCCCCAGGCGACTAGCCCCCAAGCGACCGGGGCCCTCTGGGCGACCAGGGGCCCCAGAAAACCGGGGGTCATCGGATGAGTGCAGGGGCCCATTGGGCCATCAGAGAGCCACATAAATGAAACTTCGATATCAATTTTCTTCCGAGTAAAAGACGTTTTATCCAGTGTTTGAAAAAAAATATCCCGGGGCCTGGGGGGCTCCCCCATGGCGCGTTTTGCGCTCAAGGGAGGGGGCCATTGCCCCGTGGCCCCTCCCCCTTGGCTACGCCCCTGCCGATATTGTAATTCATGGACAAAGCCAGCTAAATCTCTAAATACGGCTGAGCTAAACAAATAAGCAAGAATCATTACCGGTTCGGGTAGCCTTTACTACAATGTATTATGTTAGTTAGCCCTCGCCCGGTGAGGGGGGTTGATGCACCCCCCTAAGGTTTTTCCACAAATAACGTAAAAACGGCGGCGCTCAAATTTGGCATACCCTCTGGGGCAACCTTTTGGCACTTGTCCTGAAAATTTCAGATCTCTAGTCTTTTCAGGTCAGGTCACCAGGTCACAAACCCCGTACAAGGTCAGGGGAAAATTGGACTAGTTTAGCGGCAACCGAATGCCAGAGTTTTTCGTTGATAGCGTGAGTTCTATAGCTCGTAGCGCTACCAAATTTAAGCCTCGCCCGCACATGCCATTTTCCCATCCTAGAACGCACATGGGGGGGGGGTTGCCACCCCCCGCGCCATTTCGTTCCTGTTGGAGATAGAGCTTAGCGGTAAAGACCAAAAAGATTTTTTGGGAAGAGACGAATCCAATGATACCCAGTTTTACCTTCTCAGGTCAGTCATTGACCTTCCAGGTCAGGTCAAACTAAAAAATGTTGCTGTTTTGGGTCACCGTTGAATATCAAGTGCGCTGCTTATCATATACCGATGACGATGCCGTTTTCTGGTGCCAAGCCAGCTAGAACCTCTTTGTCACACTACCCGACCAGGTTTTTGCTGCTGAGGTCATTTCAGGTCAAGTTAGGTCAAGGTCAATTATATGTGTTTGTATGTCTGTGTGTGTCTGTGTGTATACTGATGTGTGCACCGATTGGTTATGTGTCCATATTACATGAAATCATGATTTGAGAAGCTTTTACCAAAAATGCAGTCAAAAAAACTTCACAAAAAGTAAATTCCGCTTGCCTAAAACGCAATTATCTTAGATGACCTAGGCATGGGCGCCGCCACCGGGGGGGACGGGGGGACGCGTCCCCCCACTCTCAGAATGGAAGGGGGACGTCCCCCCCCAAACTCATTACGGAGCGAGCGAAGCGAGCGTAGTCTTTCGTAGGTTAACGGAAATTTCTGAGTAGGTATGCCGTGGTCACGCTTTTGCTAGGCTTATATCTCAGCAACCACTTGACCGATTTACACGCGGTAATTTTTGTAGGGTAGCACTAGATTCATTCCTTCTAAGTTCTAACGAGCATCGGACTATTCCCGATGCATGTGAGTGACCCCATATGCACGTGCCACGTGAAAAACGAAGAGGTGTCAGTTTTGTAACAATTTCAATATCTCGGCAACTACTGGGCCGATTGCGCTGAAAGTTGGCATGTAGGTAGGTATACCCACTAGGCAATGCATATCCGTGTGCCACAGTTGGGGTGCTGCTGCACGTGCGCACATGCAGGGGTCGATTCCAGATCTCGAGAACGGCTGAACCGATTGTGCTGAAATCTGATACATGGTTAGGGACCGGTTAGTAGGGTGCCGTGCAAAAGTCAGTTGGGACCCATTTTGCACGTGCGCACGTGCAGGGTGCCGCTTCCAGATCTCGAGAACGGCTTGGCCGATTGCGCTCAAATTTGGCACCTCGTTAGGACCGGTTAGAAGGGCGCAGTGCACAAGTTAGTTGGAGGTATCCCCTCGCAATTTCGCACGTGCACGGCCCACCCCACCCTCTCGCTCGCTCCGGTGGTCGCCCCAAAAGGCGTTTTACTTATTGTTATCCTAATCGAAATTTGATTAGACCCTTAGGTCAAATGAGACCATTTCAGAGCCGCAAGTATGAAAGAATTAGTGGGAGACATTGGTCGGGGCAGCCACCCCAGTGAGCCACTTGGGATGAACCCGACCAATTGAACAGGCAGCCCAGCCCACTGGCCGCACCCACTTGGTCTGACCCCTGCCACCTTGGCCAACAAAATCCCCAGCTCTTATCCGACCTGTCATCGCGGAACTGCCGATTTTTGATATCGTGATCAACGTGTGTCGTATAACACGACTGGCCGAACACGGTCCTAATATATTTCGTCTAACCAGCCAAGAGCATGACTTTACACCAATCCGACCTCGAAGTCAAAATCCGAACATTTTCGAAGACTTCAACTCCGACTCTGGCCAAAACTGGCCAAAACAGTCAACTCCGACTGATTCCGGCTCCGACCCCACACTTCTGCAGTCACGCTACACTAAATTTCCAGTTTCTAAGAAATAAGCTATACGGTTGACAGGACCACACAACTTTGAGGCGACTTGACTACTTGACTTGGTTTTCCTGACCTAAGGTTTTCTAGTTTTCTAGCTTGTTACACGGGCTGCAAAATTCGTGTTTTGGAGCAGTATTGCCTAATGTTTTTTTTTTGTCAATTTTCGCGGCGCTTCGCGCCGGTTCGTGCACAAACCGAAAAGAGAGATTTGTGACTATACAACGCCCCATCCCCCACGCGGGTATGCAATTTGCATTACCTATGCAATATGCATTATCGATCATATTAGTGGCATACATCAGCAATTATACTGTGATAGAACACGTTACACGAGGCTTTGCGGTGTCAATCTGAATCGGACATCAGATGTGTATATAGGTAGGTACTCGGTGGGAATGCGGTCTATAGCCATTACTTTAAGGAAATACCTAACATGGGTGTCCATTTCCGCCAAGTCGGGGGTGCCCGAGCTCTCCAAATTCCCCGCCGGCTCGGCCGGCTTGGCTTTGGAGCCTCAACAGACCGCGCGGGTCAAGGTCACCGCTAAGGCGGCGGCGGATTTGCTGCGCCCGGGCACCCCCAACTCGGTAGAAATCGACACCTATGTACCTAAACTACTTCCCTCAAACCACTTATTTTGCCACAGTTTTATGAGTTTTTAAACTTAAAATGGTCAGGAAAAAATGAATATTTGCAAAAGGATTTTATATTTATTTTTACATCACTATTTTCCATCTTTCGTAGAGGCTACTTACCAATATTGCAGCGGAAGCTGATTACGCGTTGACCAAGCAAAGTACGTTGTTTAAACCAGCTGAATGCTGATTGGCTAGCATTTTTCCGTAAGGGAATGGATTCCTCGGTAAGAGAATGACAAAGTGTAATCTATGGGAATGACTTCAGTCTTCAAACCTAAAATCGATACCGATATATTTGGCTAGGGTGATCGTTTGGCCATAAAAGTTCCTGATTTGTTCTCGTCTCAGCTCAAGCTACAAAACTGTTACTTCAGTTCAAACCTCTATGTTAAAAGTGGCATATTTGCTTTAAACGTTGAATGCATCCGACCGAAAAAGCCACGGTAAGAATGTCTACTTTTGGGTTTTCAGTCGGTCAGTCCGTCCCCCCCAGTCAAAAATCCGTGGCGGCGCCCCTGGACCTAGGTTGACCTTGACCTTGACCTTGACATCTGTACATCGTCGAACAACATGTTCCATGATAGGTGGGAGGTAAGACTGGCAAAAAAAGGCCGAAATCAAGGTGTCAAAAGCTCACAAGGCCCATAGCCAACGCAAGATGTTGAGAATTGGCCATTTGGGTCATGACATGACCTGAAAAACAAGGTCATATCTCCGAAACCAAAAATCACAGAAACTTGAAATTTTCAGTGGACGTCAAGAAAGGATAGAGGAGCAGCTATACGAAAAATCAGCCTTCTAGCTCTAAAAATGTTGAGTGCAGAGCAGAAAGACTACCTGGGGGGTGGCAACCCCCCCCCCCCCATGTGCGGGCGAGGGTTAAGACACGACTTGGAGCATCTGTTTGTCACTTGGCCTTGGAGTTTTAGGTTCCAGTGACCCGAGGCCAGGTCACAAGGTCACAAAAACTGGTACATTGTCAAAATAGCAAGAATACCGAATAAGAATACCTAGCACGCAGTTTGCGGAGGGCTGTAGGGGAAGGTGGGGTAAGACGGCCCAGCGGGGCAAGACGGACCACCAGCCCTCCCGGCTGAACCGCTGCTGGTATCTACTGCTTTATGCACTCACTATGTTTGTTTTCCTTCGTAACAATGGCCACCTTGAGCTCATGCTGCTAGGATGCATAGCTTTTGAGTTATTGAGAAAAATGTTGTTTTTCGTCAAACCGATCTAATATAAGAGGTCTACCGGTGATTCAATTACGGCGCCTTTCTTGCATGATTAGTTTCTATTTTGCACTTAACTGTGAAGAACAAAGTTATAAACTTAGTTATAGTCACACTTTAGGAAAGGCAAGGTTTTGCAATGTTGGGCTATTTGACATATACGTCATGATAATGACAGAATTTAGATTTGGGGCAAGACGGACCACTGTGGTCCATCTTACCCTGCGGTGGTCCATTGTACCCTGCATATGGAAAGTTCTTTTCCAAAACATTGACACAAGTTTAAGTAAGCTAATTTTTCAGGAAGGAGTCTTTGTTGCATGTGAGCCATGCATGCAAGTGCTCAGTTAGCATGCATTCATGCCAAACGGCAATCAACACACATGTTCCCAGCTTTTAGATGCACTTCCATCACACAAGAGTAAAGAATAAAGGCTCATTTTGTTATTTTACCATTCTGGTTACTTTTTCTTACAAGAGTACAGAGCAGAAGTGTAACACACATGAACGGATAGCAGGCACTGCTGGGTGGTCCGTCTTACCCCACGTTTTTTCTTGTCTGAGTTTTTGACATGTCCCTCTTTAAGAGCATCCACCACCTAGATGTCTTTAATTTGAAATTTAGTCTTTACACATATCAACAGAGGAAGGATTGAGCATTCCGAAGACTATAAATAATATGAATTACGAGAGCAGTGTAGCAAGATATGCGTCCTCAAACCTTAGCTGGTCCGTCTTACCCCACCTTCCCCTACATGTAACTCTGGAACGAATCGCTCGAGCATCGCTAACCATAAAACATACGACAAACGTTAACTTTGCAAACTATCATCTTATTTCCAATAACGGCACTGCTTATTTCGCCTCACCCCCGCCCCCCCCCCCCCGGTAACAGGTTTTGAAATTGGTTGAACCCCAAAACAGTGGCTGGATTCGCCCTTGGGCAGGGGAGTAGCGAAAATTCTGCCCACCCAGTGAAAAATCCTTAGAGGAGGCCCTGAATACGCCAAATCTGGCATAATTGACGGAACGCCGTAAGTAATTCCTTTTATGAAACGAGGCCCCGGTGTCGGGTCGCATGGAGTCAGCCCTGCGTAACTGCGCGCGCCGAGGCTGAACAACACGCATTCATATGTTCCGAACCCTTTCTCTAGGTGCGGAAGGCACGCCATAGTCGAAGACGAAACCAAACTAAAAAGAGTTATGCTATGCTGAATGGAACCCCACTTTTATAGGTCGTTCAGTTTTGCATAGTAAATCGTGGGAGCAGGGGCGGCGCCACGGGTTTTCGATAGGGGGGGGGGACGGGGACGGGGGCTTGCCTGACCAAAAATCCCAAAAGTAGATACTGATCGTGTATGCAAAAAAAAAACGAGGCACGTAACGCCGCGAAACTTGGCAAAGCCCAAAACACATCGATGATCGAATGGTGCATCCCCTTTCCAAACTTATTCTAGGACACCTAAGATCGATCACCTTCTCAAGCATCCTTGCCTCTAAATCAAAATTTGCAGTCTTGCCAACTCAAAGCTGTTTTCCTACAAGCTGCGAATTGCTTAGGTATGAGTAGCAGTGCCAACTATTCTTACGTTTCATACTTTCAAATTTTCGATCTTACGTCTGGTCAGCTTCATGGCTTCACCATCATGGAGGAAAAGTGGGAATGTCTTCTGCTCTGACAAGTGCGCCAAAACTGCAATATAATTTCAGAATCATGACATCACCACCTGATCCATATGCAACGGGCAGGGTGCAGCTAATGGCTAGCCGTCAGTGGTCAAGGGCATGTCATCGGTGGTCACTCAAAAGGTCATGCTAGGTGATGGAAGGTCACCAGCCGTTATTTGATCACACTTTCTGATGGATTTTACTTACCAAGAGCTTCGCGGGAAAAACGAGCGCATGCACCGTTGAAAAAATTGAGTGAAAGGGTCTCAGGTCCGGCGACCTCTGCAGGTGAAATGCCCCAAGGTAGGATTCCGATCCTTGTTGATTAGCTTCGTCAAAAATAGCAGTAGAGCTGTGATGTCGGCACCATTGTGTTCGTCATGATCGAGCTGGCACGACATGCATCGTTCTCATATTCACACTCCAATCGTAACAACCACAGCAGGGATTGGCAAATGGCGGGGCACCCCCTTTGGGAGGTAATGAAGGTCTCTGGAAACCTCATCCCTCATCTCCTTAGCATTAGTGGCTCGCCTTATGGAACAGGTTTCTTGACTGGTGTGTTTCACCCCAGAATTCAAAGACTAGTCAAGATAAAACCGAGCGCACCACAGTGAGCAGAATTTGATAAGCTGGTGTATCTCAATTTTTGATGTAGAACCTTTCACGCATCACGTACCTAAAACCCTTTCGTGCACTCATGCAAAAGCAACTGCCATGTTTCAACAGCTGCAGTAATGGCATTTTCACAGCCGCTGACGTAGGGGAGGGGGGGGGGTCGATTAGATCCCCAGCCGTTCGGCCGCCGACCGAACTTAGTTTTGCAAAAAAAAAAAAAAACGAGTGCTATCGAACCCCTTGACGAGATGGAGCCGATGCCACCCAATTTTAAGGTCTTGGGCTACTGCGCGTTTTTTTTTTGTCCTGCCTATGATCTATCCGAACACTTATCCCCACAAGTGCTGGGGTTAAATGGCATAGATTTCAAATGGTTCCTGTGGTAGAACTGCCATGCTTGAATTTGACTAATTAGGAATGGAAAATATCCATATAGTAACGGAAATCTATGGAATTTCAGTAAACTTGGTTTTGTCGGCAATGGGGTCTGGCAGTGGGGTGGGGAGGTAATAACCCTGCATGGCGCCCCAAAAAGGGAGGACACGATCTCCGAGGCCCTGCCGATCACCTTATAACTACAGGCATCACAGCTCCACACCTTTTGCAGATGGCCAGGACCCCCTGCGATACATCCCAACAGCAATCTTTATTCAGAACCTGCCTTGATTAACCAACGATGCATTAAATGCGACGGATAACTCTACAATGCATTATTATCAACTATTTAAATGACTTTTCCCGCCTCGACAATGTTGAAGAAAGTCCTTTGAAATCGGAGGCGCCAGATGATAAATAAGGTCATGCAATGCTGAAGCAATGTTGAATATTTATGCACTAGTGCATAAATATTATTTAAACGACTTTGGGTTTATTGACCCCTGGTATAGATTCAGATATGGCCTTATCATAGCTGTATATTGTATAGGTAATGATATTGTTTTATATCACCTTTATAGACTCCTGACTTAAATGGATATTGGATGTCTTTGCTGATAGGTATCACAAGAAAATTCGTGCACATCGATCAATAGAAAGTTTTTTAAAAACAAATTGACGAATTGACCAGTTCTGCCGGTGATGGCATTTAAACAGCCCTACCAATTGCGTATTTTAGCAGGCACGCTCCAAAACTCTGATAATATTTTGTACCGTGCCTTATGCTCACTGTTATGAGGAAGTGGGTGACAAATGCATCCGCAAACCATATATCTTCTCAAATAAATTAAGGACAGCTGCTTCGTTTAGAGCAAAATGCCGACCAAGGAACAATGGACACTGGACAGTGTCCTACAACAGTCGGGTGACACGAATATAATCATTGACTATTAAATTATCACCATATCCGAGTCCTATCCGAGTCCTCTGTGATAAGTCAGGTATTTGACCGTGTTTGTATTCGTACTTGACACAAGGAGCACACAGAAATGGATGGTTATATGCTGATGGAATTGCGGCTCCTATTCAGCACATGTGTATAAATGTCCCCCCACCCATAACCCCGGTTTCCCACATTTTCCCCAAGTGTGAGGGGAAGGAAGAGGATGGAAAATTGTATGGTTTTCGTCTTACATTATAAGTTCTTTGTTTTTTTTCATTTACTAACAATGTTATTCTTCCTTTTGTACCGATCCGCTGCACCTGCACAACTATTTTTCAAAGATAGTAAGACTTTATTGACGTATCGGCGGGAAAAATCATTTAAATATATTTTATGCGACCTTTCCTCGTTGAAATGTATGTTATGTCACGCTCGACTTGTTTAAGCACTCGTTTATAAATGAACTCGTTTCACTCGTTCTTTTATAAACTCGTGCTTAAACAAGTCGAGCGAGACATAAAATACATTTAAACGAGGTGAAGGTCGCATAAAGTACTATTGAACGGGCCTCGCCGATAGAGGGGTACTGTACCCCCCTAACTCTCGATAGCGGGGGACCTGTCCCCCCCGTCCCCCCCCCCCCCCCGGTGGCGCCGCCCATGCGTGGGAGGGACAGAATCACAGGTTAGAACTTTGTCCACCGTTGGAAACGTGACTCATCCGCCAGACAAGCGCCACGGCCCCGCCCTTTCCAACTAATCGTCACAGCGTGGCGGCAATGTAGTATGTGAGTGTGACATGCCTGATGGTTCCGATGTTTCTAGGTGAAATTTTTGTTACTTTAGCTTATATTTGTCGATTTTGTCCATTCGGGTGTTGAATTGGCTTGGCTGTTCGGTTAATTAGACTCAATCGCTTACGATGTGTCAATGAACGTGCTCACTGTTCGACAGGCAATTTGTCTTTCGTTAATACTTCTGTGATGGTAAGATAAGACTTAAAGTGTAATTAACTCGTGTAATCCAAGCGCAACTAAACTGAGCATATCAGACCAGAGCCTTGTACAGGTCTCGCGGGTTTTAGCGGTAGGTTTTGCACCTAGAAAATTTAGTGTACTTCAGGCTATATCTTCGTCGTCTTAAGCTTTTAAGTGTTGAAGATACGATCGACTTGTTGGGTAACAAGCCGGCCATGATCGTGTAAAATGGCTTCATCGTAGATCGATTAGTTTCTGAGATATAACCGGAAATGTAAAAGTGCAGAACCTACCGCTTAATCTCGCGAGACCTGTACCTAGACCACATTTCCTCTGTTATCACATCAACCGCACCACATGAGAGCTGTTACCACCTCATCTGTGTGGCCTAGAAAAACAACAACACAGGGGGCGTAGTCGCTCTGGCGCTGTGCCCCGCCCACGCCGGCTGGTTTTTGTGTTGGCGGGGGCGGAGGCGGGGGCGGCCAGGTCTCGGCCGCCCAGTGTCGCCGTCTCAGTCGACAGTATCGCTTCATCACCGGAGCGTCGCCAAACAAGGCCGGGGCGGACCGAGTGGACGGCCTCAGAAGGCAGCCTCTGCTCAAAACTATCACTGGCTGACTGCTCGAATGGAAATCCCGCCTCTTCTTTCTCATCTCCAGTATTGGTTTGTCTTAGTTTTTGCTCACCCTTTCTTTTCGACTTTTTTTTTCTAGAAGCGTCTCTCTTTTCAGTCAAATCAATGCTTGTCCAGATCTTCTCTCTGCTTTACTAGTTACATAAGCAGTCTCCCTGCCTATCCTCTCCTTGGTTGGTTCGCCGATCGTGCTAGTGAATTAGTGATTCACGTTCTCGTTCCCCTTTCTGGCCTGTGTCTGTTTCTGTCTTCCCGAGGTCATGTCTAGTCCTCCCCCTCTCTGAGCTAAATAAGCCTGTAACAGTCTTCTCTCTCCCGTCTGGCCTATATCTGACCCCTGCCTGTCTGACCTCCACCCATGTCTGACCTCCACCATCATGCCTGTCTGACCTCCACCATCATGATGATGATGATGATGATGATGATGATGATGATGATGTCCTCTCCTCCTGCCTGCCTACGCCGTCCCTCCCAATCCCTAGTCCCCTGTCTCGTGGTGTGCAAACCTTATTCTATATCAGCATCTGCAACCACAGGCCACATCATAGCATGCAAACGCAACAATCAGCACAATGACAGAAGGACGGAGAGCAGGGTCCTGCTTGGACATGGAGCCGCAGCTCTCTGCCCTCCCCTCCCTAAGAGTCACGGCGGTTCAAACTGCAACAGCAGAGTGACTCCAACTGCACTGACTCTGACTCAGTATGGAGTCACTCCGAGTCATAGTTCCGAGGAGAGGGTTCAGCTGGTGCTCACGGCTCGTTTTCAGCGCATGCAAGCAAGAGCCAACGACGTGCATTGCACTGCTCAGAGCATTGAAAGGACAGCAATCATGTGTCATGCTTGTCCATAGTAACAAGAAAGTGAATGGTTTGGGTTGATCCGACTCAACCGTGTTTGTCAGGACAAACTCGGTCTCCCTTCTTTGTAGATGATGTCAGCCAGAGTGTTTTAGACATTGTTGTGGCCATAACGAGGAGACGCCAGACTCGTGAATCATCCAACTCAGCAACCTTTCACCAAACTTGGTCACGTCGGTCTGTTTAACGATCCCTGCGGCCCGATTTTGTTATCCTAAAGCTCCTGAGAGTTCGTTACGCATCAGTCATGTCGCGCCTGTGAAAATATACACAGGCCGCCTGCCTCGTGCCGGAGCGGGGAGCTATCCTCCAGGCCATCGCGTCACTATCGTGACTCATAGCTACAGTGACGGCGGGCACAGGGGTGTCTGGGTATGTGACGGTGAACACAGGGGTGGGCGGGGCTCTATGACGGAGGGCATGATAGGGTGGGTGGAAAAGTGACAACATGTACAGGACTGGGCTGGACCACATAAAGGGTGGGCGGGCTCGTCCTGTGCCAGCAGCGGACACATCAGTGGGCGGGGCCGATCCAGGGGTGGGCGGGGCCGATCCAGGGGTGGGCGGGGCCCGTCCCGTGTGCCGGTGGTAACACGTGGGCGGGACCCGTCCCGTCGCTTACCCGTACTTCTGGACGACTGTCTCGACGGGACCAGCCCCGGCAGGCACAAAGCACCACATTTTCAGACTGGCGCGACGTCGCATGACGGCTACTTAACCAGGCTAGTTATTTATCATCACATCTACACAGTACACACTGCCTGGAAATGTCACGGAAATGTATCAAAACCACTTAGTAACATCTACCAACACGACAATACTTGTGCTGTCTGCAACCACTGAACGAATCTTTTCACCACTACTTCACGACGACGCTGAATATGTCCAGGATCCGAACTCGCACCCCCGTCCTGCACCAGGTCCTGGCAGCACTGTCCCGGCCCGGCCGGCCGCCGGCCGCCGGCCGCCGCTAGCTGTCGTGTCCTGTGGCGGCGGCGCGTGCTCGAATAAATGAGCCATTGTTGGCTACTGGCAGTGGGGAGGGGGTGTGCCTGTGTGACGGACTGTACCGTGCCGTTAGTGTGCCACGGAGCGGGATACGAGGCCACCACGATCAAGGTCGGAGTGCTCCCTCCCCCTCCCCCATGTTCCCGGCACGCATGAAAGGTGAGATGGGATGCATGTCGCTTAGACGCTTTCTTGTCGTTCTCAAATTCATCGCCTGTTGTCCCATCAATAAATTACTTATAAATTTCTTTACTTATTTAAGAGTATGGACCCAGAGTCTGAAATAAAGCTTATCTATCTATCTATCTATCTATCTATCTACTTATGTATTCACGCCTTCACTGGACTAGTTATATGCTCCCCAAAATAATGTTTTAGCGTCACCACTTAATGATATAAAGCACCTTTATGTAAAACATATACCTTTTCCAAACATCGTTATGTTTTCAGAGTAATTAATGTAAACGGGTAACTTAGTGAGAGTGTAACTTATGGAGTCACGAAAGATGAAGTGGCGATAATGAGTATCGCCAGCAGCAGTCCTTGGCACCAATGTTGATGGACTTCTATATATGTGTCGTCACGAGAACGTCGTGACACGTGAAAACGGCACGACACCGCCGCGTGGGATATTGAACACAGCTTGCAAGGAATGCCAAGGTGCACATAGACATCAAAGGCTGGTTTTCAGCGGTAACTAAAATGGAATGCCGCAGTTTTCATAACAACCTTGTTGTTCTTTACACTACACAACCAAAACCAGCAGCCGTAGCAGTGTTTCACGAGGCACGCCATTTACCGCGCTAATGAGTCCCTTGGTATCGGAATGATAGCTGGTCTCTCGACATTCAGACTAGTGGCGATTTAGCGTCACGGAATTCGTGACAATAAAGTGATCTCAGGCAAATAAAGCTCTGATCCGGTAGACACGAGTAGACAGGCTTAGCGTGCGGTCTGTGGGAGCCGGCGACTCAGTCAGACGGGCTAACGAGGAGCTGGGCGTTTAGCAATGATCGCAATAGTAAGAACAACGTCCTCTCTATTCCCTCCCCCTCTCTGTCTGTCTGTCTGTATCTCTCTCTCTCTCTCTCTCTCTCTCTCTCTCTCTCTCTCTCTCTCTCTCTCTCTCTCTCTCTCTCTCTCTCTCTCTCTCTCTCTCTCATCTCTCTCTCTCTCTCTCTCTCTCTCTCTCTCTCTCTCTCTCTCTCTCTCTCTCTCTCTCTCTCTCTCTCTCTCTCTCTCCCTCGCACTCATTGTTATCTCTACATCAATCTTCCTCTTTCACTCTTTCACTTATGGTCACCTTCTCTGGACACTGGCCTCTGAGTGTGGTGCCCCCTCTGACTCTCCCTGAACTGCTGCCCTCTCTCCCTTCTTGCCTGTGTATACGTCGGCCAGCAGGTCGTGCCTACCGTAGACCGCACCGGCTCCCATTCTGCACCGTTCAGCACTATGCGGTGTCGGTGAGCGAGGCCCGGCCCCGCTCACTGCTGGCCCGCCGTGCTCAGCTCAGCTTCCCGCGGCCCCAGGTGAGGTGAGCGGCGGCCAGGCACGTCTCCCGCGCGGCGTACCACAATGGCGCGTCACCGGGCGGGGCTGAGAGCCGCGGCGCCCGGCCGGGTCACGTGCGGCCACCCTGTGCCGGCCGCAGCCACCCTGTGCGCCCGGTCACCCATGGGTGCCGGCCGCCCCAGTCTCCCCGCCACCTCTCCAGTCGAGGTGCCAGCCGCCGCCGCCCGGTCAAGAAAGTGAAAACAGGGCGACGGTGACGGGACGGTGCTGGACAGAATCTGAATGAGGCAGTGTTTTCTGTTATGGACACAGCCAGCGCCGTGGTGACCCGCTTTTCTTCCGAACGAAGTTACCATTATGGATAGAATTTCAGGGATGGAGCTAATACGAGATCTTAGTGATCACGTTTCAAAGCGAGAAACTTGAGGAGGCTTGTTCCGAAATATTTTGATGCTAAGATTTATCGGCACAAAACCGTGACAGACCCCCCTCTCTCTCTCTCCCTCTCTCTCTCTCTCTCTCTCTCTCTCTCTCTCTCTCTCTCTCTCTCTCTCTCTCTCTCTCTCTCTCTCTCCCTCTCTCTCTCTCTCTCTCTTTTCCCTCTCCCTTTCTCCCTTATACTGCATCAGCTCCCAGTCACCTCTCCCTCTCCCTCCCTAGTGACGTCACGTGACCTCGAGAGCCGTGCAGCATTATGGGCAATGAATATATACCTACCGCCAACGCGCTTAACCCAACCGGAACAAATGCTGCACAGGATACAGCCGCAACATTAGATGCTACGCTCACTGGTTGTATTTTTTTTTTTTTTCAAGTTTTCAGCAGTTACATCGCATAATCTCAATGTTCACGTCGGTTCCTGGGTTGGGTTGGCTGGGTCTACATCAAATTTAGTACATTGAGAGGAATGCGCAGAAGGTTATGTCGAAGCTCGAATTCGATCATAGGTACCCTGCGACGCTATGACACCGGCGAAATATCCCCATCTCGCGAGATTCCCTCTCGACTCGCGTGGGCGGTGACGGGAGACTGCAGTGGAGCACAGCGCGCTAGCACCACGCCGGGCGGAGAGGGGCTGGGAGTCTGGCGATCGTTCCAACCGCCCCCTCCCCGTCTCTACTCCCTGCATGCCTCACCGGGATCCCAGTCATCTCAGACGGATGTGACGCCACCTAGTGATGACGTCGTCCTCTTTATGTGCTGGCATCATCGTGTGTATGTTGATGCGTTATGTCCAAATGAGTGGTAGGGAGACGGAGAAGTTATAGCGTGTAACATATGTTTGCACTCATGTTGAAGGTTCACCCAATTACATGTATAAAATTGATGTCCACCATGAAATGTAAGGAAAATTTGTGTTTTGTTCTGAGCCGTCTCTTAGTCAGAGAAGTCAGAAAGAAAACCAAGGTCGGTGATCTGTAAGAGACCTGATACATATATCTTTTGAATTATGATTTAAAAGTTTAATCAGCCGTGAGTGAGTCAGTTAGAAAAATGCATCAGCTGGTGACGTTATCGGTACTTACTTAAGATGAGGACGGTTCTCGATACGGTTCATGGAAGGATGCTCATTGCTCAAGACACGCACTGCTCGCGCCCATAAGTCAAAAGCGCTGCTTGTGCATGGTAATGAGATTCTGACGTCACGCATAGTCAGCTGTCCAAGAAGCACGCTGCTCAAGACATATATGGCATCGTGCGAATAAAGTAACTGCATACTGCATAGACTACTGTAGCTCAAGAGTACTGAATAACAATTGTGAAATTGAAATAGTAGATACGTAATTGCATGCTGATCAATCGGTATTCGGTACTCACCCGCACTCGCAGATTTCGCAGATGCACTTGGCGTTTTTGCCGCCGCCCTCGGCGGTGGTGGGTCGGTCGGACTTTTTCCTCTTGGCAGCGCTGGGCTTCCTAGCGCCCTTGTCGTCCACAGTCCTGGAGCTGTCGCTGATCTGCAGCACCTCACCGGTGCTGGAGACGCTGCCGACCTGCTGCACGTTCGAGGAAGAGCTCGACTCCATGACGCTCGAGCTCACATTTTGCGACTCGCTCATCTGCGAGGACTGCTGCAGCTGGGAGGACATGGAGGACTGCTCCAGCAGCTGCTGAGAAGACATAGAAGACTGCTCCATCATTTTCTGGGAGGACATGGATGACTGTTCCAGTACCTGCTGAGAGGACATGGACTCCATCATCTGCTGGGAAGTTGATTGTTCCATCATTTGCTGGGAAGAGGAGCTTTCCAGCACCTGATGAGAAGAGGAAGAACGCTGCATCAGCTGCTGAGAGGAAGAAGTGCTTTCGGCAAGCTGACGTGATGAGGACTGCTCCATCATCTGCTGTGAAGACGACTGCTCCATCATCTGTTGTGATGACGACTGTTCCATCATCTGCTGTGACGAGGAGCTCTCCATCACCTGCTGCGACATGGAGCTCTCCATCACCTGCTGTGAGGAGGAGCTCTCGGCCAGCTGGGTGGACGACATCTCGGAGATCTGCAGCTCGGAGGAGGCCAGCTGTGACGAGCTGAGCTCCTGCGCCGTCGAGGCCCTTAACTCGGCGGCACTGGAGCTGTCTGCTGTCGACACTACCGGGCCGGCGCCTCCCTCGGCGCCGGTCCCGGTCGTGTCGCTGGTCTTCCCCTTGCTCGGCGACTCTTTGATCGCATCCTTCGTCGTCCCCTTGGTCGTCTCCTTCCCCTTGATGGCCTTCACGTCAGAGCTCTTCACGGCCTGTGTTTCCGAGCTGGTGGCACTCTTGGAAAACTTGCCGGAGACCTTCTGCGTGGTCTTCTCCTGGGTCTCGAACTTCTGCACCTTCTTCTCCTCCGTCACGCGCTTCTCTTCCTTCACCCACTTCCCGTTCCGCAGAACCTTGCCGGTCTTTCCAGGCATGTTGCCGGCTCACAGTTTCACACGTTCACACAAGCACACAAGAGTCCTTGGCACTTCCAAGTGCCTCACTCTCACACGTTAGTCGTCTGTCTCGCGCACACTGGACGTGATCAGCACACGGCGCGTCGTCGGCTCGGCTCGCGGTCGTCTGCTGCTGGGCGGCCCTCGATTCTGCCCCGCCGCCGCCGGCCGGTCGTGTTATGAAAGCGCCCTCTGCCGGGTGCCTGGGTGACGTCACTCACTGGCGCCGCCCACTCGGAGGTCCGACCTGCGAAAATGCCATTTGCGGTCAAGAGAGAGGGTAGGGGTGAGGTGCCAGTGCCGTGTTAGGGCAGCAGCTGGGCTGGGGCGGCATGTCATGACGCTGGTGACTGGGGTTTGGCCGCCGCGCACAGGTCAGCGCTCAGGTGGTGCTCCGGTCACCTGGTGACTCACTGAGGTCCGCGAGGTCGCCCACCGGCCGGAACGGACCGGCGCGTCCTCGACGGTACCTCGTCAGCGTATATGGACGCAGACTGAACGGCGGCAGTCCCGGCACCGGCGCTGACATTGCACTCTAAACCACTACTTGGCCGCTCCTCCAACGCTGACCACTCCCTACCTGTGCCCACCCAAAGTAAAGCGTCAGCACCCACGGGTCGAACATTGGGCGCCCACGGTCGGTTCTAAGTTCCCACCCACCGGAGGCAAGGCGACGCACCAAGCCGGTCGATAGAAACAACATACCAAACCACCACCGCCGCCGCCGCCGCCGCCACCGCCACAGCAGCGATGGGCGGCTGGTTCAGAGAAAGCGACTACACTCGGTTGGCCCATGCACCGGCGAAACGCTCCCTGGCCAGCCGGCGCCGGGCCGCGCCGGCGAGAGAGGCGAAAGTGCCACCCTTCCCTTTCCTGTCGTCCCTCGCTCGGAACGCTCAAGTCAGTCGCCCATTCGGTGTTTGGGGCACGTCACGCTACGCTCTGCTCATGCGGTTATAAAAGGCTTGGATCTCCCCTGTTTATGCGAGTTTCCTGTGAGATAGCGTTTTAGTGTTCTTGTTTACCATTGAGTTTGGCGTGTGTATTCGTTCATCGGTCCGACTCCATTGTTCGGGTTTAGTACGATAAAGGCCTGACTCTTCGACTCCATCAAATGTTTGATGTTAATCCTGTTAAGCTTCTCCGGCTTTCAACAGCCTTGACCGGAGGCGATAGGCCACTGAGGTCACAATCAGCTGATGACCAAAACATTTAGCCGACAGCAGTGACGTCAGGAGTCGGAGCTGTAGCCGTCTGTGTTCCAGACCAGACCAGAGACCATCTACGTCATTTGGTTCAATCAGCTGTGCAGAGACACTCCTAGGTCACCCTAGGCGCCGCACAGCCCGTTAAGGTCATATGACTAACTGGCGGACCAGTCAGAGCCGCTCTTGGAGAGGTGGTGGGGCGTCATACCAAAACGGTCAGCTGACTCCGCCGCCGCTGGCCGCCCACAGCTGTGACGTCATATGGACAGGCGGTCCATATAAGGGTGTTGGCGTGGCGGCGCCGGCCGCCCACCGCTGCCGCCGCCGCCGCTGCCGCCGCCGCCGCCCGGTCACGCGCTGCCGGCCGCGCCGCCGAGCAGGCACCCAGCTCGTCCGCCCGGGATGGCGGCAGATGTGGCGTCATCGCCGGGAGCCTTCAGAGTTCCGCCGGTGGCGTCATCGCCGGCAGACTCCAGAGCCGCTGGTGACGTCAAATGACGCGCACTGGGTGACGCAGAGACTTAGAGAGCTTTGGAGAGGCAGTTAAATTATCCTCCAACTTGTTTGCAAGACACGCTAGAGAAGCAGACATCATACCTACATCATATAAATTGCACAAAATAGTTTGTGCATTGGTGATAGAGTTAAGCACATCCAACTAAAAACGCAGAAATGGAACTTCGACACTGCTACAGTGCTTCCACCGTGCACATGGCTATTCTCAGCAGTGAGTCTGCATTGAAAACGTCTGTAGAAACGGCGTTGAACCAAACGATGGCAATAACAAAAGCCAGCGAATGCTGGCTTTCTCCAACTGGTGGAGACGTCATAAATCTTCTAAGCTCTATCAACCGGCATATATCGTATGCAATTTGTATTTTTCAGGTGGATATTCACCTCATTCAAGATAAGCTGGGTTGGAATTCCGAGTGGCCGCCTGTACGACATCAAAACAGCCGTATTAGACGGAGCATCTCATCAATCGTTCCATCTGTTCCCCTTCACAGCAGTCGTTGAAGAAAGATCTATGTAACATCCAAATCAAAACAAACACGTCCTACGCATGGTCTGAGTGCCTGTGGCTCATAGTAATTACATGTGCCACTTGGAGCCTGTTATCCACTTGTTATCTTGTGCGATAACTTTAACACTGAACAGATCTCCCGATTGGGCTAAAAACGCCGGGGAGCTGCAAGTAGAGTGCACGTACATTCACAACAATTAATAACCTGATACCACGCAGATAGGCAAAATGAGTTCATGATAAATACATTACCATTTGGTGTGGAGTGCTGTCTGCGACCCACATGATTCAAAATCACAATATAGCTTGCTTTGCTGGTACTGCTAAGGTTATGAATATGGGTTGCAATGAACGGAGTGCCGAAGAGACGAAAAATCCTCACCCGCTCTCTTCTGATTTTAGCAGCCGCTAACAACACAGCATGACAGTGTCTATCAATCCGTCGTGAAGCCAAGCATGAAGGTCGAACCCGCGGTACCGATTCCGGGCACTGTTGGTGCTTACTGCACACTCGCACGCCGCTGTTCAGAATGGCACGCCAATGTGCCAGTCCCCAACCAGCACCCTCATTAGAGAGGCGTGTCTTGACTGTCACATGCCAAACTACGACCGATTCCGTCCGTCCAAGTGACGCGCTCCACCTGGTGCGACATCGCACGCCACGGCGGCACGCAGTACGGCCTACGACCGAACGTCGGGTACGGCTCGGCTACGTCGGACGTGCCTCGGTCACCGGAACGGGGCCAGGCTTACCCCTCCCCGGCCCGGTCCCACCCCAGTGCCAATCACAGGACCAATGAACCGACAAACACGCACGGTCGCTCAATAGCACGGTCCGCCGCGCCGGTACGCAGAGCGGACACGCAGGTGCGCCGCTGACTCCGTGACGAGGCTAATGCACGGAGCGCCTGTATTTAAACGCCGGTCCGGACCAGTCTTATAACTTAGCTGTTGATGAAGCTGTATGCATTCTGGTTTGGTTTTCGTGGCAGGCTGTAGGCAGGCTAGGCAGCGGAACGCATTGCAGTTAGATGTAGCTACTATGTATATCTATACAGTAGGCTGAAGCTGACCACTAGCCAACTTCTGTGGACCACCATTGGATCACAGTGAGCCGAGCCGAACTACGAAGCCCGCCTCGCCAGCCCCAGCCGGTGCTGGAAACACCCCATATGTCCTCAGGGTGTTTGTTGTTTTTGGAGCGGAGCGTGCCGCCGACCACATCGAACGAGCTCAGGGCGGAAACGCCGCTGGTGAGTCACCATGTTAGCACCCGACGCAGTGTTGCAACACAGCTGAGAGCGAGAGCTCCGAGACAGAGTGCTGAGGACATCGAGATTAACGCTGACCTCAGCGCGAGCACGAGAGGATAGCACAGATACGCAGAGTGCTGAGTGAGGTTCAAAGTTAGCCGGCTTCCAGTCTGTTCTGCAGTGCTTTCGAGCATCGCTGCGCCTCGTTCAGGGTCGAATTTAAAACGATTCAGCGCGTGACAGGAAGGTGGAGCGAGTCTCTGAATGGAATAGCAGCCTTACAGCTCCCCAAATATGGTGTTTTCGGCGGCGGTACTTTGCGGGATCCGGCGAGGGGGTTCCAGGAACACGAGTCTGCTCAGGAGATCTGACAGACGGCCGCCAAACGAACCGGTCCTCCAGCTCGGCGTTCAGCGTAATCAAACCCGTCTCTGGTCGGACTTTTATGCATTTTCATATAGCGGCCTTCTGCTAGACAGTTCATAAAGTAGGCAGATGTAAAAAGTGAGTGGCTTAAAAAGAAGAAGCAAAAAAGCCTATTAAGCCATTTAAGTAGTCATTTCAGTTATTAAAGGTCAAAGTAAATGTGTTCCTTGGAAGCCGCAAAGCTGCGACTCCAAATAGGTAGTCAACTGTATGATCTTGGGTCGTAATTTGTTTCATAAGAGGTGTTTGATTGAAGTGCATTCCGATGAGCCTGACTTCAGCGCGATTCCAGAACTCTCTCAGGCTGCTCGCACCGAACCTGTCCATCTCCGATCTGCCTGTCGGAAGGTGTCGCAGACTGATCGAGAACGCTGAATCACCGATTGAGCGTGTGTCGCTTCTTAATAAGGAGCGGCCTCGATCGCCTTGTGCGGACCTTGGAAGTAAGTCAGAGGTCCGTGGAACCGCCGCCAGTGGCCGCGGCAGACTGACCGCAGCAAGTGTGGAACGTTGAGCCAGATCCACCGCCCCAGTTTCGCGAGCAGACACCAGCGGGCTGTATATATTTACATATACGCCACAGCACGGCTATGGTATGGTCGTTTTCGTGAACATTGCACCGTTGGCCTGTCAGGGGAACTGGGGGAGCAAATGTCACCAGGGACGGTTCGTGGTACCGTTATGTATGACTGGTAGAACGTCTCATCTCAGGGGCACTGACGGTCGGCACGGTTCCCCGTCCCGAGGGAATGATTGGTGCGGACAGGGGGCAGACTCTGCAGACCCGGCAGTGCGCTGCAGGGCTCCAAGGTGTCCCACCCAGCGCGCTCGGCCTCGGCTCGTTGGGTCGAACCACGTCCGGGCAGCCTTGGCCCGCTCGGCTGCCCACGCACACACATCGGCAGCGGCGCCGCCCTCCCGGCCGGCCGACCCAAAACTGCCGGTCCGCCCACACGGCCAGACGGGCGGCCCCGGGCCCCTGGTCAGATAGAAGGGGGTCTCTGGCGAGACGAGCGGCCCCTGGTCAGAAGGAAGGGGTTCCCTGGTCAGACAGAAGGGGTTCCCTGGTCAGACAGAAGGGGTTCCCTGGTCAGACGGACAAATCCCTGGTCAGGAGGTGTCATACAGCGGCACCTTGCTATTTCGGCAGCCAAGCTCGATGAAAGAGGGGCTGTTAAACTATCACAAAAAGATAACAAGACTGTAAATGGTAGATGCGTAGAGATTTGTCGTCATTATTATTGAATGGCTTAGTTAGTCCCTGTCATAACATATACAAAATTTTACCACGCATTGAAAAAGATCGAACTTTCTTTCCAACTATCAGGAAAGCATTTACATCACCAAACTTGGTGACTGTATTATAACTTCTTGATGTACCGTCATTCTGGCAACACATAGCTTGACAGACCAAGCATGCAGTGCAGCACACGTTATCTAACATAAGCAAGTGAATGTTTATTGATTTAGTGCCAGTAACACTGCGCGTGTCGGACGTGCTCTGCTAGGCTGTCCAAGGACCGCTGTCCTGATATGAATGTTTTGATTCGGCACTTTGTTTTCTTTAGACCAGTCCATTGGCAAATAATAATTTTTTGCCTAACCAAATCGTACAAATGAATCACATTTGTGTTTAAAACACCGCAGAAATGGCGAATTCAAGTTGTGTAAATTTTAGAAAAGAAACTGTGGGTATGCAAGGAGTAAAATAGCGATTATTTCGTAATTTCGGTATTGAAGTGTCAGTGTCATTTGATACCAGCATTACACTACGTCTTACATGCATTTTACCTCGATTCGTATGACCTCGGCCTCGGCACTCCGCCCTCCCACTTCCCACAATTGCCGTCGCGGCCCACTCCTCTGCCTACACAGGCTCGTCCATGCATCACGGCATCATGGTGCATTTTGCAGTCTTGCAGCCATGCCGTGAGGAGGCAGATACAGTCGGAGGCACCGCCGGCCACCTCCGCACGACGCCCTTCTCAGAACCCGTCCGCCAAACCGGCTCCCGGCAGCGGGCACGGCAGAGGGGCGGGGGATGGTACGGCAGAGGGGCGGGGGATGGTACGGCAGAGGGTGGGAGGATGGTACGGCGACAACGGCAGAGGGGCGGGGGCGGTACGACAGAAGACGGGGTGGTATGTGACAGAGCGGAGAGGATGGTACGACAGAGGGCGGGATATGATATGGCAGAGGGGCGGGGGATGGTACGGCAGAGGGCGGGAGGATGGCACGGCAGAGGGCGGGAGGATGGCACGGCAGAGGGGCGGGAGATGGTAAGAGGTACGGTATGGCAGAGTGTGGAGGACGGCATGCAGAGGATGGGGAACGGTACGGCAGAGGGCGCATGGGGGGGGGGAGGGGGTATCTTAGCAGACGGGGGCGGTATGGCAAGCGGTGCCAATGGGCATTGGACAGAAGGACGCGCGACAAGCGATGGTGGTTGATAGTAGGACGGGCGGTAGACGGTGACAGCAGACGGCAGCATTGGCAGCGGACGACAGAGCGGGTCCGACCACATGCTGGATGCACAGCGGACAGTAGCCGGCCAGTGCAGCTCGGTGGCCTTGGGCAGGCTGTGGGCATTGATGCGGTCGCTGTTGCAGCGTTTTTTGGAAGCACTGTTGTCAGGCGCATCCGGTAGCGCCGGCCACGGAATTACCTCAGCACATGAAAATGTTTAGCGAGAAAAGGGTCGTCCGTAGCTACCACATTGGGATGCAAAAGCTATGAATTATGATCTGCATTGTCGTTCTTCATGGCACAAATCCATAAAATTAGTGTGGGATGACAGTATACTTATTTTGTCTCTAATAATGTCACTTGTGGTGCATGAGCTACCAAAAATCATGTTATCCTTAATTCCAGAATGTCCCACAAAGAAGCATGCTCAAAAACGTTCTACTATTCCACGTTCCCTCCTGTAAACAGTCCATCGACAGTGTTTTCGACATTTCCATCGACTTTCAGTGTTTTAGCGGTCATTCCAGCATGATCTACCGTTGAATATTACCTGTTCATTCAAGAGTGACCGCCGGTCACTCAGCGGTCATTCTCTTATAACTCCACCCATCCTCTTTATGTCCGTCGCGGAATTCTGCGGTCATTCCGATGTAATTCGCCCACCCTCTCTGTGACTGGCAGGCAGCAGGACCGATCGGCCACGGCCGGCGGCCACCACCAACAACCATGGGCGAGCGTTGGTTCGCCGCAGACCGCGACTGGTTCAGGGACGGGCGGGAAAAGCTAACGGGGCACCGGACGTCCGGTTAGGTGGTGCAGTAGCGACAGTGCTGGCTGAGCGCGGGTACTGAGCATTGTGATGTTCAGTAGGTGGTGGGTAATGATTTGGTGATGCTGTTGTGTGTCCGATCCATTGGTCGATGGGTAGTAAATTAATGATCGCTGAGCTAGCGATCGGCCTAAAAGGTCAGTTAACGCTAGTCATTGATGTGTAGACAGCGGGAAAGTAACACAGTGCCGCAATGCTGAATTTTCTACTGACCAATGCCGGATGAATTGACGTTCAGAAGCCGGAGAGATAGGGGCGGGGCAGTTCACGGGCCCTGGTGTAACCCACCATATGACCATGCAGCGTGTCTCTACCATCGGCAGTGGGCGATACAAGGGCGGCGGCTGGGGATGAGCTATACCTGGACCTCCCGGCTGGAAATCTCAGCTCACTGTGAAAGCTTGCTCTCTAAATTTGGCTCAAACATATCTCAACAAACAATCCTTTCGGCAGTTTTTAGCATTAGACTTACAGTAAAGAAGCAGTCCGCTCTGACAACAGAGATTCATTGTCGCTGTCGAATCATATGTTGCTGTGGGTCACAATACATCACGTCTCTCGATATGGTAGACTCGGGGGCGACGACGTGGGTTCCGTTCAAGGTGCGGCCGGCGGTGGGCGGTATCTTTGGAGCGGGCGGTGCTGCAGTTAAAGGGCCGGTGCAGACTGCTGCCCACCCTCCCGCCACAGCACGCGACAGTGCAGGGGGAGGGGCGGTCCACCAGCTGGTATCTGTCTTCTCAGTACCTCCCACCCTGTCACCCCTGCAGGGGCGGTGGACGCGCTGGACTCGAGCCAAGCGACTACTCGCAAATGGCAGACGCCGCGCTAAGACGATTTGTCTATGATGTGGAAACCTGTGCGAAAGCTGCAGAACTTCGAAATAGTGTGTTTGGATAGCGCAAGGCTAAGTGACATTTAATAGTTAAATACTATTAGACCCCTTGCACGAACTACATGGATTTTGCATAGTTTATCTGATGAACTGCAGCACGAGCTTCATATAACAACAATAAGAAGCTGAAAATGTCCGGCGGCACTCAAAACTAATTATACCATGAGGCAGTAACTGGTCCGGTTCCATCGTTTACGGCCGAAATTTACGGCCCAGACCGCTTGCTACAGGTGCAGCCTTTCTGCTGCACCTCTGCCTGCACCGCTGGAAGATCCGCAGCGCAGTGGTGAGCTACCAGCTGGTGCAGGTTACACGCGTCTGGCGTCCCCCTGAATCAGTGCGGACGCCATCTGGAGAATCAGACGAACGTGCCAAGAGGCTGATCAGCCTGGTCTTGCCGCATAGGGAGTCCCAATGACATGACACCTAGGGAGGGCCAACGAGACACGGCTTGTGAGCGGTCGGCGAGGAAAGGATGTCGTCACTCCGAGTGGAGTTTCTTTGACCGTTCTCCCCAATCTCCTACCCTCTTTTCTTCTCCCCTGTCTCTTCCAGTCGCTGCCGACGGCGGCAGTGTGGGAACGTCAAACGAAATGCGCCCGGGCCATGTGGTTAGATTAGACACCAGACTCAGCCACCCGCGCCCCGCCCACGTGGGACCCCACCCCTCCCCCTGGCAGTGACACAGTCCTCAGTGACACGCCCCTCTTAGTGGGTGATGGGGCACCGGGACGGGTACCGTCGGCGGCCTGCCTCAACACGTGCTCCCAGCCAATAATAGACCAAACACCACGCCGACACACCGAACACGCTGCCAGAAACTGAGAGAGAGAGAGAGAGAGAGAGAGAGAGAGAGAGAGAGAGAGAGAGAGAGAGAGAGCCGCGCAACACGTGGGTGAGGATCAGAGAGGATCAGAGTTCCTCTGTACAGCAGGGTTGTTCATCTCTGTCCAGCACGGCGCCAGTGCTGATCAGAAAATGTGTCCCGAATGCGACAGTGTTTACGGGCGAACTTTCGTTATGCAAGGCACGACCGGAGCAACGACGGCTTCGGATCCAGCTCACGCAGCAAAACAAAAAGACGAGCGATCTGGACCAGTGCTGGATTGATTGACGGCGGTCTATTCGGTGTCGTATTTCATTCATTGCAGACGGGATGTTGCGAAAGAAGTGCTAGACCCTGCGTGCTCGAAGTCAGCGAATCAGAGAAGCATCCACTGGCGTTTGAAACGAATATGGAAGCAGAAGTTCACATTTTTTTCTGGTGGTCATCAATGTCTGCTGATAAGTCTGTCACTGTCATTGACTCCTCACGTGTCCCCAGTAAACACTAGACCCGGGTGCCGGTGACAGGTGTCACGGAGCTGCCTCTCACCTGGGGGCGCTGCTCGCGGTCCGGTCTCCTCCCTCCCTCGCTGCTGCGGCCTGCGTCGGCGCGGGGCGGGCTCGCACTGCGCGCCAGCCGCCGCCAGAGAGCGCTGCCCACCGCCACCGCCGCCCCAGGTACCGGCGCCGCCGAGCAGCCAGTTACGCCGCGATGAGCACGATGAGTTTGGCCTTGGCCAGCGGTCGTCGTGCACAGAGGGCGGCGGCGCGGTGCCCACTGGGCCCTCTGGCCCGGCGGCCCGCCCCCTCCCCGACCCACCACGTGCAGGGGCGGCACCCCGCCTCCTTTCACCGCCCGCGCCCGGACAGAGGGCGGCAGCCGGTGCCTGGGTCCGCCTCTGTGCATCCTGATGTCCCCGCACGTCCATCAGTTGCGGCTGCATTCCACAGAGCTCGCTGTAAACGTGTACTGTGCAGGCGCTACGGACAGCACATGGCTGACAGCGCTAAACAAACCCGTGCCGAGGCGACCGAGACAGTAATATCACAGCCTCATCACCCTGCATTGACAGTGTTGGGCCTTAGTAACACAACTATAGCTCATGGCCAAGACAGCGTGACCGTCTGCCCATGCTCGAGTGTATTGCCGCGGCGGCCTTTGGGTCACCTGACAGTCACCGCGGGGATGTCGCCATCAGCTGACAGGCAGCAGCGGCGGCGGACAGTCTGTCATCTGTCACTGACAGCGGACGCCAGTGACCCCGAGACAGCGAAGGTCACGGACAGACCCCGGCGGCTCGGCCATGCATACATTCATGCCGGCGCAGCGTCCGTTTAGCAGTCGGTACTATGGGTGTTGTGTAAATCCAGGCAGATTCGTGCAGCAGCGCTGTTCGAATATACACACATGGACAACGTTCCATTTTCAGCGGGATGAGCAGAAGCACCTGCTGATCTGTAGCAAATTTCTTGTCGGGACGGCACATTAAAATGATGGTCTTATCGGTAGTACTGCTTGTGTGCCTAGCAGCGTGTGTGGGACGTCCGGGCTCCGATGTCACTCCGACATGGCGCAGCCGCGTGGGAGTAGAGTTGCATCAACCCTTCGTCCGTCTATTCCCAACTCCCCTTCAGGAACGTCCCATATTCGGGACAAAGCGATGGTGGCGGTCAGCGTATAGCAATGGCGCAATGCCGGCCGCTCGACATGTGGCCTCTGCATTGGTCAGCATGGACCGACCGTCGGGCAGGTCGTATATGGTGCGGTGCTTGCGGACAATCGGGACACAATTCTGTCGGCAAGTCAGCCCCCGCGCCGATGCAAAGGTTTTTAGAAAAGTAGCTTTGCAAGAGATTCTACCCGAATCCGTGCAAGTTTGTCGGGGCCCAGAATAATTCCTGCACGATTCCAGTCCAGCACAATCCGACGGACTGAAAGGGGAATCGGTTATACGACCGATCGCACCACCCGACGTTTGATCTTAGTAATCCTCGCCCGCCCTGACCGGTCGGTCGCTGATGTCTGGCAGGCCAGGCCAGGCCTTGGCCCAGTTCTAACCACATCAATATGCGTGAGGCGCTGGGATCCGGCACGCACTGGACTCGGGGCCACTTCTCCTTATAAGGAGAATCCGAATAATTTAGTCGTTCCTCCATATGACGTGCATTATACGGCACTACGCACGATCAGCGCTTTCCTCTTTTGGACTTACAGAAGAAGACCGAACATGCGTGTGCTCATGTTTTGTGGTACTTTTTTCAGTATGCACTCATTTACATAAAACAGAGTCGAAATGGCTCGTCCATCACCAGCCCTGCCGAATCTCCCTGACCTCGGAGCTGTAACTCACCCGAACTGTGACCTCCTCCCGCTCCTGTGACGTCCCACCCAGACTCTGACGTCACACCCGACACACGGATGACGTCAGACCGGCGATATGATGACGTCAGACCGGCGACCCGAGGTCAGGTCGGTGGCTGAAAGTGCCACTGTCGTCCGACACACTCTGCCCGTCACTGAGGTCACGTCCGCTACTGCCTGGAGTAGCCGACAGACGAACAGCAGACGGGTGGGGAGTGGGCCGCGGGAGGATTCTTCCTTCCTGTGTGACCTGAAAAATAGCAGTGGTTTGTGGTTGGCTTGTGGCACTTTATTCAAATACAATTGTACACTCTCTTCAGTGGAGTGACATAGCTATGGTGCATCACTGATGTTGCTGATGCTTGTTTTGTCACGCTGGTGAATTATTGCGCTTGTTTTATCTAAAACATAAAATTAGCAACCGACAATACCTACGTAATTCATCACTTCTCTTTGTAATATATTTAAGTAGTATCTAAGCGATCAACGGTAGTTATTGGAGCCATTGGCATGTGCAGGTATCGGTGGAAGGTGGTCGCAAGTACTGGACCGTTACATTTTTAATTGGTACTGGTTTGGTCAGGTCACGGAACATTGCTGGCAAGTCATGTCACGGAAGACCTGTCGATAGGATGGCGCTCCTTAGCATGTCAGCTGCCCATGAAAGGTGCATTATGGCTTCAATAGCTTTGGCAGTTGGCGCTGTATTAACATTTAATATTGTTAATCAGTTTATCCTTTGCTGTTGTAATAACCATGATAATGTAGTGAAGGATATAAAATTAAAAGTACTGTGAATTCTGATGTATTTCACTTGTCCATACGCTTTATCATTGGCCCGACGTATGGGAAAAATATAAAGAAGCAAACAATGAAGTCACACACAGACTTCTCTAATTGTATAGAGAAGTCTGTGAGACACATGTAAATTTCCATTTAAATGAAGCAGCCAGCCCCTGGACAGTCGAAAGTGGTCATTCCAGCAGCTAACAAAGACTGCACCAGGTTTCTATTGAGCTGTGTCCGCCAACAGCCCCGCTCGCTGACCCACTCTGACCGGGTATGTGGGTCGAAGTAGTTCCGGAGCGCGCCCGCGGTCCCCAGGGAGGGGTGGACCGGTGACCTGGCGCTCGCCCCCTGCCGCCGCCCCAGAGCCGCCGCGCCCCGGTACGCCCCAGAATGCCGCGGCTAATCGTCGGTGATCGACTCCGCTGGTGGCGCCGGTACCGACGCAGGGGTGCGGGGAGGGGAGGGGTGTCTGTCATCGACCGTGGGGAATCACTAATAGGTCCCGGCTGGCCCAGCGCTGTCATGGGTGTCCGCGTGCCAGAACAGGGCCCGGCCGCGGCTCAGTCGTGACCTGCGGGCCAGCACCACCTAAAGCGGCTTTACTGTAGAAGCCACACTTAAGTCCTCGTGAATGTTAACATGGGTCATGCAAACACTTGGTAATGGTAGTTATGGCAGTTGAACCAGAATGTCGTGCATGCCTTTGGTAACTATTGAAGTAGAACGGCACATTACATGTATCGTACGTTCTGGAAATAGCGCTATAAATATGTAGATGAAAATGCAAATAAACATAATATTATGTTCATTCTTATGTCACTTTGGTTAGGATTTTTTTCTATAAAAGCATTCAAACATTTTGGCGTTGCGCCTTCTGATGATTATGAGAAAATTATCGAGATGCCGTTACGCCGAAATATTTTAAGGTGTGCCGGGCCGGAGGGTCCTTGGACGTCCCCCTGCGGTTTTATGCAAATTTTGATGCACTTTTTCGACACATGTAATTGTTAAAAGTGCAGAAGCAGCTCTCTCAAAGTCAGGTCACTGGTCACATCAGGCGACCTGACCTCAATAAAAGTTACAATGGTCGTCAGAGCCACACTGGCTGACCCGTTTAGTGCTCTTTTTGTGTACTATAGTACACACTGACATTTAGGCGGCTGGGACCGCCTCTTTCAGTGTCAGCTTCTCGGTTAAGTTTCTCCTATGTTTTTGACACTCCGGGCCTGCCACCTGTCGGTCAGTTAACTCGACAACGCTTTTTTATTTTGCCACCGGATGTCGTTAGTGATAGCGTCCTCGCGGGGGAAGCGCGCTTCAGATGAGCTCTCGGGAAATTTAGTATTTTCGTGTATTTCGTGTAAAATTTAACGATCTTTACATTGGTCCGTTTTAAGTGAAGCTTGGGTGATTCCCTTAAGGTGCAAAAATAAATATATAGCCGTTCACATGAAGGCAAGTGGTTCAAATAGGTCATGTCCATTATAGTGTACATTCGGCAGAGCGAAGTTATTTTCTATAAAAAATATGTTTTCGTAAAATAATTTCCAATGGAGCGCGATGTATTGTCATTGAGCTACATAAACATTCAAAAGAGCTCATTTTCCCTTCCTGGTGTCAAATATTCCCTTAGTTTTCAGCAAATTAGGTCGCGTTGTACACTATAGTACACACCAGGTGATCGCACCCACACAAATTGTTTAACCCTCGCCCGTAAACGGCGATCTGCCACCTTCGCCCATGCAGGGGGGGGGGGGTTGGTGCGACCCCCCCCCCTTGGCGTTTGAAAACGGAGCGTCGTAGAGCTTAGCGGTAAAGACCAACGGATTGCTCTCGCCGAGATCTCGCGATTGGTGGTATATTTTTTTGGTCCTAGGTCAACATTTGACCTACTTTTGACCGGTCAAAGGTCAAATTTTCGGAAAAATAGACTTTTTCAACTTTCCGCGGCGATTGCGGCAAAACGGTGGGAGATATCGACTTGAAACCTTCACTATCGTGTTCCTTGATCAATTCTCTATCGTTTGGTATGTATTTCGTTTCCCTAGCTCTAAAAATGGCGCGTTGGGAGCGCCGGAAGTCGGCAAGGTCACAGTCGGCGGCAGAAATTCGAAAAATCAAAATTTAAATTTTTGAAATCTGATTGTATTTTTGGATTTGGGAGGTCCATTTGCTCCCTATAGAAGCTAATATTGCTGCATATTCCCATTGAAGTGACAAGAATTAGCAAAATAGTGGTTCGGGCGCTTTTCAAAAATAGTACCGGACGCTGTTCCTCTTGTGACGTCATAGCTCCGTGACCTGACCTGACCCGGTCAAGTTTCTTATACCATATGATAGCCAATACTTGCCCCAACATGCATGGGAAGTTTCATCACGATCCATCAACCGATGTCCGTACCACCGGCAGGAAACCTCGGGCGTTGGCACTCAGTTTGTGAAAATCCGGCCGGAGGCTGTTCCCTTTGTGACGTCATAACTCCGTGACCTGACATGACCCGGTCAAATTTTTTTTATCAAAAGATGCGCAAGGTTTGCCCCATAAGGTACCCAAAATTTGGCGGCGCTGCGCGCCGCCGTTTTTGCACTATTTTCGAAAAGCCTCAGGGGGGGGGTTGCACCAACCCCCCCCCTACATGGGCGAGGGTTAATATGGTACACTTTCGTTTCGGACTACGATTCGTTTAGAATCATGCTGTTTGGAATTTATGCCCCAACCCAAAACCGTGCACAGCTGCAGGCGTCCTTTCTTGACACATTAAGAGATCAGGTGGACAAGTTGACAGCACAGGAGGGAACTTCTGTTATAATGGGTGGAGACTTTAATTTGCACCTATCTCATTTAGACGTGTACAAAAATAGGTATCGGTCAACACAGTCCAGTAATGCACTTAAAAGTTTATTAACTGATTTTAGCCTGGTAGACGTTTGGCGCGAAAGATTTAAATCAAGTCGACGATATACGTGGCGTAGGCTGAATCCGTTACAACAATCAAGAATCGATTACGTTTTCATCAGTGAAAACTTTATGTTAAACCAGGCTGTCAGACGCATTGAAATCGCTCCCGGTACACACAGTGACCACAGTCTTGTGGTGTTAGAACTTAGAATGTTTGGAATCGAAAGAGGTAGAGGTCTATTCCGTTTTGATAATAATCTTTTGGAAGATAGAGAATTTGTTGAGGCCACTCGGCGGGTCATACAATTAGCTCGTGACGGACAAGGTGTTTATGCTGACGCGACGAATTTAGGACTGCGGCTGGAAATGCTAACGAGTGAGATACGCGTTCTAGGCATTAGACGGGCATCACAGAAGGCAAAAGAAAGGAAAGAGAGGCATTCACACTTATTAAGGGAGGTAGGAAGATGCGAGATAGAGCTGGGACAAAATCCCACGATGGCCTCGGCAGATAGATATCGGAATTTTAGTGAGAAACTGGATAGAATGGAGAACGAAAAGGGGAGGCAGGCCATGATGCGCTCCGGAGCCCGCTGGTTAGAGGAAGGTGAGAAACCAACAAAATATTTTTTTAGATTAAACGCGAGGAGGGAAAAGGAGAGAAGTATAGCAGTATTGCAAAATAATAGTGGTGATTATGTCACCGGAAATACAGAAATTCTAAGCTTTTGCCGTGAGTACTTTAAAGGTGTTTACACAACTACAGGGCAAGACCCAGAGGGTATGAAGGTGTCAAAATTCTTGCAAGGAACTCCATGTCCGCAGCTTAGTGCTGAAGACAAAGCATCATGTGAGGGGCCCATTTCAAATCAGGAATGCGAGAGTGCGTTGCGAGGAATGCTTAACAACAAGTCACCCTCGGTGTCAGGATTTTCAAAGGAATTCTTCCTTTTCTTCTGGCAAGATATAGGAGACATGGTGGTTAGTTATGTAAATCAGGCGAAGGAAGACGGCTCCTTTTTTATTACTCAGAGGAGAGGTGTTCTTACTCTGTTGCCGAAGAAAGGAGACCAAAAGTTTATTCAGAACAAGAGAGCAATATGTTTATTAGACATCATATACAAAATAGTTGCGAAAGTGCTGGCAAGCAGAATGATGACGGTTCTCCATACAATTGTAGCATCTGATCAAACTGGATCAATAAGGGGACGTTATATAGGAACAAATTTAAGGACTATAGCAGACGTCATTCATTATTGTGGAACAGATAGGGTGAAAGCTATCTTGATGGCTCTCGACTTCAGAAACGCGTTCAACTCTGTAGAATACGACTTTGTCTATGATACCATAAAAACTTTTAATTTCGGCGACAACTTTATATCTTGGATTAAGTTATTGCATAAAGGAACGGAGTTGTCTGTAAGTAATAACGGATTCACATCTGCATGGTTTCGTCCATCAAGAGGCCTACAGCAGGGCTGCCCGGCTTCTGCTCCTTTGTTCGCGTTAGTGGTAGAAATCTTGGCAATTAAAATACGAGGAACCTCAGACATAACGGGGGTAAAAATTGGCCGTAACGAGGTAAAAATTTCTCAGTATTGCGATGATACAACTCTTTTTGTAAAGGGAACTAGTGAAGCAGAAAAGGCAGTAGCATTGGTTAACGAGTTTGGAAGTGTCTCGGGATTACAGCTAAATTTAGATAAATGCGAGTTCATGTGGTTGGGACCAAATAAAGGATGTAGAGATGATATCTGCGGTAAAGCACCGGCAGATAGCATAAAAATTCTTGGCGTCTGGTTCAGCGCGACACATGACTGCGGTCAAAAAAACTTTGGCATGGTTGAGAGCAAAATAAGAAACACATTAGATCAGTGGTCGCAGAGAGATCTAACGATCAAAGGAAAAATAACTGTGGCTAAATCATTGATCGCCTCCCAATTAGTGTACATCATGACGTCAACGCGAGTAGACGAGAAACTATTATCAATTATCCAGAGTCATATAATGCGTTTTGTCTGGCGTGGACGGCCGCCAAAGGTGGCGAAGTCTACGCTGGTCATGCCAGTAAAGAATGGAGGTTTAAATTTACCGGAGCTTTCAATTATGAATAAGGCGGCTAGAATTGGTTGGATCGGGCGTATGATCCGTGCTCCAAACACAAGCTTTGTCAAAATATTGGAGCAGAAAGCTCAGATGGTTATGCGTAGTATTGTCAACTGTGATTTGGACGAGAAATGGGTTTTGAGCAGACAGATTCCGACATTTTATAAAGAAATGTTTATGTGGTTTAAGCGGTTGTGTCCCGTACCCGAACCGAAAACTGGCCAGGCAGTTAGAAAACAAATTATATGGCACAATAGAGCCATAATGGTAAATAGACAAACTATATCATGTAAAAAGATGTTTGAGCATGACATTTTGATTATAGATGATATAGTAGATAGTGAAGGTGTCATATTAAGTTACGAGTTGCTTATGGAAACATATCCCACAATACGACTGAACCCACTTAAGTACATGGGCTGGTGTCAAGCGATACCAGCCCGCTGGAGGCGAAGTTTGATAGGCAGCGCACCCCTAACGGTTCAGGAGCGCAGGGAGGACTCAATGATCGAAACAAATGGGAAACAGATGCCATTGACAAACCTTAAATCGAAGTTCTTTTACAACAAACTGGTGCCCTGCCGTGCTCCAACAGCGCAAGGGAGATGGGTAGCCGAGGGAGCAGATTTTGGTGAAGATTGGCATAAGGTATATGAAATGGCATATAAGGTAACGGCTTCAACGCGTCTGCAATCACTACAGCACAGAATAATTCACAGGTATTTTCCCAATAGAAGATTTTTGCACACAAGACAGGTAATAGATGATCCATTCTGTGACAACTGTGGAGAAATAGATACCATGCAGCATTACTTCTTTGAATGCTCGTATGTGCGTAAGTTTTGGAGAGGGCTAAGTTCAATGCTAAATGAAAGGACGGATGCAGCTGGCACAATAGAAATTACCTGCTATAATGCGCTCTTTGGGGGGCGGCAGTACGCAAATATAGTCAATTGCATGATTTTGCTGGCAAAACAATTTATTGTAACGCAACATTCCCACGATACAGCTCCAAATATGCAAGCATTTCGTCCTGTGCTGTCCAGGATGTTCGATATGGAAAAAACGATTGCTGTGAAGGGATCGAAGGTTGATGAGTTTCGAGACAGATGGAAGTTGTTTATAAGGCCTGGCACACTGGAACTGTTAATCGATTGATCGGGGATCAAGGTACGTGTAGAACTCTGAAAGAGTTTGGTGGTGTCACATGATGACTGTAATGTGATTTCACTAACGCTAAACATGCCCCCGCCCCTATGACCCATCCGGGCCAACCCGGGACCAGCCCCACCTGAGAGGGGCTGGTCGGCCGGCCGGGCGTGCGGAGCGCCGACCTCCGGGTTGGCGCTTCGCTCGCCCGGTCGGTGGTTAGGGGGCACCGCCCGGGGTTGCTTGCCGGGCGGTGCGGGCGGGGGCTGGCGGCCCGCCTGGAGCGCCGGGGAGGTAGCCATCAGATCTCCCCGGCTGGGGAAGCATCCCCCAGCTCTCCCCAGGGCCGTGGACGGCACCGTCCCGGCCTGGCCAGGCGGGCCGCCGATGGTGAGCACAACGTTTCATGCTTATTTTTACCGGTGTTTTTATGTGAATTATGTAAATAAAACTGAAAAAAACATAAAAAAAATGGTACACTTTCGTCACATAACACTATGATTCATACATAATATGATTCATTTTTATTTTAGATACGCAAGAATACTTAGCTAGCTATTTCATTCAAAATAGGTACCTATCTAATCCTCGACGTAATGACATGATGTGGAGATGGAATTAAATTGATGAAATACTAGGACTTACTCCACAAGGAGATCGAATGGGTCGGAGCGCTTTCAATATGTATTATACATATCGTCGTCAGCGAATCAATAACGGGTCGAATCGAGTCGGGTATCGAAGGATCTCCTTGTGGAGTAAGTCCTAGTATCTAATCCTCCTTACTGTGTGTGTGTTCCAAGGTGTCCTGAGGACCCCAGAGGAGATCGCCACCTACCTCCAGTCCTTGAGAGATTCCGACCTGGATGATTCCCTCGATGACTCTGATGAAGACTTCAGTCCTGGTCCAGACCAAATACAGTCCTCAGGGCCAGAAAACGATAGCGAGGACGATGCACACGGTGTTTCCGGAGATGACGATGATCCTTCCGAGCATCCGTTGCCCAGGCGCGTGTTCTACAGAAGATCGGAGGAGTTCGTTCCGAAGTCTCGCCAGCAGGGAGCTGGTGATGCTGGCCGATGTATCCCAGAGAGGTCAGGTCCCTCCCAGGCTCGGGTGAAGACTCCCCGAGAGTACATGGAAGTGTTCATCCCTCCTCAAATGTATCGAACCATCGCGCTGCGAACTAATCAGCATGCGGTCGCTCAAACGGGCAAAAGCCTCCTCTTGGAGAACGACGAGTGCGAGCAGTTCTTCGGGGCTAGCTTGCTGATGTTTGTGCTCAAGTTCCCCTGGATACGCATGTACTGGTCACAACCAACGCGGATCGCAGCAGTGGCAGACGCTTTCACTCGGGATCGTTTCCACTTCATTCGGGGACACTTGAAAGTAGTGAATGATGTCGACGTCACCGATGAGCAGAAGAAGGACCGCTTGTGGAAGGTGCGTCCCCTCGTCGAAAGCGTTCGAAGTGGCTGTCTGCAGCAGGAAAGGCCTCCTCAGGTGTCCATCGACGAGCAGATGATTCCTTTCACGGGGAAAACGACACTGAAGCAGTATGTGCCTGGAAAGCCTCACCCAGAAGGTCTTAAGAACTTCGTGCTGGCATCACCGCGAGGACTCGTTCTCGACTTCGAAGTCTACCAAGGGAAGAAGCTTGACGACGGAGGCGCTGAAGGCAAGCCATGGACGGTGGGCGAGTCTGTGGTGATGAGACTGGTGCAAACCTTGGTTCCGGGGACATCCGTGTACTTCGACAGGTACTTTACAACGTCCCGCCTCCTGGAACAGCTGGAGGCTCGAGGGCTTCACGGGACTGGTACCATCAAGAAAAATCTGGTCCCGAAGGAGGCCAAACTGCCGACAGAGAGGGAACTCGCCAAACGAGGAAGAGGGACGTCTGTGTGCGCTGTCCGCAGTGACGACGCTGTAGCGTTCACGGCCTGGCAAGATCGCAAGATGATCCTGTTGGGATCAACCGAACACGGCGTCGAACCTTCAGACACCTGTAAAAGGTACCAGAAGACAAGTCGGTCGTACATTGACGTAACTCGTCCTGCAGTCGTCAAGGCCTACAACGCCAACATGGGAGGAGTGGATCTGAATGATCGGATGATCGCGCACTATAGGTCAGGTGCGAGAACTCGGAAGTGGACGGTAAAAACAATCCTTCACTTCTTCGACTTGTCAGCTGTCAATGCGTGGCTACTGTACCAGCAAGATGCCGAAGAAGCCGGCATCAAGGGTGCCGAGGTGATGAACTTCCTCCAGTTCAAGTATGCCCTGGCGATGCAGCTCCTGAAGGGCATCAGCTCCGATGGCTCATCCCACAGCAGCTCAGGAAGCAGCGACGTAGACGAGCCTGACGGACCGGATCCAAAGAAGCGCCGTCGAGCCACAGTGCCAATGCCGTCACCAGCTCGCCTGCGTTCAGGGAAGCACCTCCCCAAGTGCCACCCTCGGAAGGAGTTTAAGCGGTGCAGGAAGCCCGGGTGCCATCAGCAGACAGGGATGGAGTGCCGCAGGTGCAAGATCTTCCTCTGCTGCCGCCCGGATCGTGACTGCTTCCATCAGTTCCACGAGGGAGGTTCGAATGTGTAAACACCTTGAACAATCAGCGCGCACCCTTCAGCTCCGTTTCTGGGGAGCTTCAGGGCGCACCCTTCAGCTCCCTCTCTGGTGAGCGTCAGCGCGCACCCTTCAGCTCCGTTTCTGCTGGGCGTCAGCGCGCACCCTTCAGCTCCGTTTCTGCTGGGCGTCAGCGCGCACCCTTCAGCTCCGTTTCTGCTGAGCGTCAGCCCGCACACCTCAGCTCCGTCTCTGGTGAGCGTCAGCGCGCACACCTCAGCTCCGTCTCATGTTGATAAATACAGTCACGCTGGTTTTATGATGATTTTGAGAGAGGTTTGTCGAAACAATGCAATGTCATTTTTCACGTATTACACCATTTTTTGTAGTCCCCGAATCCGAAAGTGTACTATAGTGTACAGGTCACAGCGCATGCGCATAATTAGGAGTCTCTACTGAGAGTGTATTGTATCCATACTTACCTTATTTTAAGCCAGGGAATGAATTTTTGTGGTGATTCTATTGATACCTTGCTCTCGGGTGCCAAGAGGATATGATAAAAAATATATCCCTCGGATATCTTTATATCGTTGACAATGTAAGGTCAACTTAGCGACCTCCCCGTTTTAAGTCAGACTGGATGAAATTGAACGGTGATTTTTTCAACGAAAACATTCCAAACACTCTGAAAACATCGTGTAACAGGGCTAGAAAAGCGACGCATTTTCATGCGAGCGAGATCACTTTACCAGACCCTCTCAATATACTTGTTACCAAAACCTGGTGTTTTTAAGGTTGTCGAATGTCGTTCTATATAAGTTACGAACATAACGCCATAGTCGGCCCGTATGTACACCCGCGCCTCCTGACCGATAAAACAAGCACTTTCGTAATGATAGATAGCCTTAGGTGCGTGCGAGGCCGTGAGTGCGCTTCTCCCATTCCTTCATTCGAGATGTAATAAGCTCTTTGCATTGTTATGCCTTTTTTTTAGGAAAACTCATGGCGAGGGTGGTTCGTCGAATTTCTCAATAATCAATAGTTATTCAAAGACACGCAGTATTTTAATGAATTGAGTGCATGTGCCTTTTGCCAAAAATAACGCGTGGAGGTGGTCTATATACCGAACACGCTGCGCCTGAACACTTACGTTGTGTGCGCGTGCGCCCCTGCACCAGTTGCTGCGCCCCGGGCCACTGAGCCAGGACCTGCCCAGTGCCACCCCGTGTCCGGTCCGCGGCGCCGCGTCCCTGGGTTGTCATGGCGACAGAGCGCTCGGCGCCGCGGGCCCAGCGAACCACAATCAATGCTGCACGTCAGGCTGTATATGGAGCTCGTCACCCTTCCCTGTGACTAATCCGGTGTATTGTTAAAAACGTAACTGAGAAGTTTTGCAGTGAGGCTGTTTTTAAAACGTCTCGTTGAATAAAGGTTTATGATTGAAAGGAGGGTATCAGGTGCGTTGGATTTTTCAGCTTTGTTTTATGCTGTTCTGCATTGCGCCGTTGTTTCACGGTGCAGGTGTATAGAAGACGCAGACATAAAAAATCACCTACACAATGCATGCACACATGTCATGCAATAATTGGATTACGCTCAAAAGTGCGGAAATATGTCTTTTAAATATGCTCATTTTTAGTAAATTATGTATTGTTCAAATAATTCCATTTATGGTGACATCAATGATAAGCTAATTATATGTCAAGTTTTGCGGCTCTGCGCTCAGCGGTTTTCTTTACACGCGCAAAAACTGGCAGGTGTGGCACCCCCACCCACACACACACACACACACACATGCTTTGTGTGAAAAGGCCTTCAGTACCACAGCATGGCTCGAGGAGATCCTGATATGTGAAAACGCTCCAATTACTGTGTCCCAAGTCGCACGTTCGCTCAATTTGGCTGGTGACTTGTCTTATGTTACCTGGGGTCAAAGTTGTTTACACCCGATGGGAAATTGTGGATCATAATGGGTATCATTAAAAGTTCCGACTAAATCAGCTATCGTTTCCTTTAGGCCTCCTGGATGCTTCCATCCAGACGCGAGTTTGTAGGTATTATTTTTATCCTCAGAACCAGCCCATCCTCATCCTTTGGCATTGTTCCGGGTTGCCATTCACCTCCCCTCCCCCGCCCTCCCCAGCCATCCAGAGAGAAGGCCTAATAGAAGCAGACGCCCCTGAGGTGATCGTTTGAGCGACTGTGACCTATCGCACCAGCTCACCAAAATCCCACGGGACGAGCTCAGCCATGGCGACGAGACAATCACGTCAGCCCAGAGTGGCGAAATGTCTCCCCGTTTATCCTCTGAGTTCACGCCCCCGAGATGTTTCAAAGAAACCGAAGGGCCGTATCCTAAAAATGAGTGGCTTCCAGGGCCGAGTGCGACTCGTGGCGCTCCCTACCAGCGCGCTGGTCTCGCCATCTGTTGATGGTTTCCCGAGTGACGGAGCCCTCACGGACACCCTCAGTCGATCCGAGCGCCCTATGCCCGTCAGCAGCTCCCTCTGTAGGGGCGGCTGAAAACTTCGTGAGCTCTTACGACTGGTCAGTTCGCCCTGACCTGATCCAAAGTGACCCTACCTACCAATTACCACAATTATCATTATTTAACGGAATTAAATGAGATGTTAGAAATGAAAACCTCAATATACCAGATAAATACCTCACGTACAGAATGTTTGGATGTGTAAATTTTCTTGACTTCAATTTTCTTTTCTACTTTCACTGACTTGAACTAGAATGACTTGAGGCGATAAAATGTAATATATCAGCTTCGTCTACTGTCTGAATATCACCGCAGAGACTGGTCTCGCGACGGTGTCACGGGCACCTTGACCTGTGCAGGGTCAAACCATGGTGGCGGTGCGGTGATATAGTGTGGTGCGTATGTTATGGAGAGTTGGGGGGTCGGTAGGAGCTGTCGCTGTACGTAGTGTCGGCCGTTGCGGCTGATGCAGCAACTGACGAGATCAGCGGAGTGGGTTTTGCGTATGCCGATGGATGTGGTAATGCTATGTGATGATAATGAATGGATAACGTAGAAAAAAACTTCGTCTTGTCACGAAAAATCCGTTTTTTAAGCTCTAGCTCAATCAAGTGCCGAATAGCTGGGGAGTTAACTGACCACTTCTATACACGTTGGTCACTGCTAAAAGGCCATAACGAGTTGGAATTCAGAATGACTTGAGCATACTTTGCATCACCTTTTACCTGATTTGGATATAACTTTGTATCTTTGGTCAACTGGCCAGAAATTAATAATTTTGTCGTGCAAGCTAGGCCATATAGGTAAATAGGTTGCTGTGCAAATTTTCATTAATCAAAATCCTGTCCAGTAAGTGCGTATTAACTCGCGCCCTGCTGAGGGGTGTTTGAAACCCTTCTGCGGTTTTTCACGAATATGTCTAAAACGCGCCAGCGTTTTTTTTTTTTGGCACACATTATCACACCTCTGTTCTAATATGTTGTGCAAATTTTAGACCAAGGTCACTCAAGGTCAGGTCACCAGGTCACGTCAAGTTGCCTCTCCAGTTTCAATGCATGTCATACACAGAAGACAAAAACATATTTACACCCATAAAGCTGAAATTCTGGTGCAAAAATTATGCTTATAATGAGTGTCAAGTGACGCTCAAAACGGCATTATGAGTGTCTCCGATCCATTTGGCTCGTCTTACGTGGTGTTATCCAACCTTTCCAGCGCTTCTTTTGGACAAACGTCATTGTTAACACTTTCAAACACCGAATTACTAGTAAACATGACACACTGAACCGGAAATGGCGCCTGTGGGCTGTGACCCCTCATTATGTCCCTGAGGTCATCTCAGGTCACGAATGGTATGTAACGTTTTCTGTAAAAGCTTATTATATAGGCATGCTAGAGCGATGAAAACACCTTAGATATGTTGAGTTCGACCTTACGGTTCGACTGAAACGCAACACGACATTTTCAGTCAGGTCATAGCCTTGACCCACGGCCAAATTTTAACGTTGATTGTTGAAGGTTAAATAATAGCTCATTCGATGCGTATCGACGAGAGGAACGCGATGCTGCTAACAAAAAGCTCGTGCAACTTTTGAGTCAAAAGTTATTGGAGAAAAACTGATTCCTCAAAAACAGCTATTTTGGTAGTTTTTACCCCCTGCAAGCTAGATTGTTGGCCTGAGATTAAAGCTAAGGTTAATATCCAGAATGACCATTAAAAGATCTATCGAATGCGTTTTTTTCCTGTCGCTTTAGCTCTACCTGTTCCTGAGCTATGCGCCGGTTTGTCGAATATTATCAACGTTTAACCTGAAAAGCGGCGAAATCTTACCTTCGGTGACCTCTGTTGACCTGGCCTTTGACCTGACCTAAAGAGTGACCAAAGGAATGTCTTCATTATTTTTGACGCTCTTTCAAACTCCGCCTTCAGCTGTCGCTTCGTGACCCAGGAGCCGAGTTAAAAGAGGGGTGTTCAACCCGCTTCCATGACAAAATATCGAAACGCAAAATATCGAAGCGCAAAATATCGAACGCAAATTATCGAAAGCAAAATATCGAAGTCGCAAATTATCGAAATTGCAAAATATCGAAATCGCAAAATATCGAATTGCAAAATATCGAAATCGCAAAATATCAAATCGCAAAATATCGAATTGCAAAATATCGAAATCGCAAAATATCGAATAGCATAATATCGAAAGCAAAATATCGAAACGCAAACTATCGAAACGCAAAATATCGAAACGCAACATATCGAAAGACAAAATATCGAAAGACAAAATATCGAAAAGGCAAAATATCGAACGCAGAATATCGAACGCAAAATATCGAAAAGGCAGAATATCGAACGCAGAATATCGAAAAGGCAAAATATCGAACGCAAAATATCGAACAGACAAAATATCGAACGCAAAATATCGAAAAGGCAAAATATCGAACGCAAATATCGAAAAGGCAAAATATCGAACGCAAAATATCGGAAAGACAAAATAACGAACGCAAAGTGTCGAAAAGGTAAAATATCGACTTGAAATGGCCCTCTGCGGACTCCTTAGAGCTCTGTCGAACTCATCGGGCCCTCTGTTATCTGTAGGCCTCAAAGAGCAATCAGGGGGTCCATGACAGACTTGGAAACCTCTGATATTTTTTGTAGATCTCAGCAGTGGCGGCGGAAGGTAATTTCGGATGGGGTGCAAAGTTTTCTCAAGGGGCCCCTCTGGAAGTTTCGCCCCCCCCCCCGATATTTTTTAGAGTGATTATTATTGCTTTATGAAAAACGAAGATTTTGGAAAACTATCCCCAAACACACAAGTTCTGCAAAATATTTGAAATTACAGTGTACCTATCTCAAATAAAGCATAACGAAGCAAATGCAGCTAGTTTTTATCATCTTATCTTGTTTTAGTCTAGCCACCACCCTCAGCATCTCAACCCACTTTTCTGGATCCGCAGTGGACCATTAAGGGCCCTACGAGACCGTTCTTAGAAGACCGTGTTTAAAAACCCCTTGGAAACCGACCCCTTAGAGGCTCCTCCAGAGACCTACATGACTCCCCAGACCGAATGAGCCCTCCGACCAGGGTCGGTCCCTCAGAAGTTGCTGAAGGGTTTCAGAAAGCAGTATACTCGTAGGCTCGAAAGGCTTTTGATGGCTCTCAGAGACTGGCATCGGACCCAAAAAAAGCCTGTATGGAGACCCTCCAAAGCTGGGATGGCCACCAGGAGCCGATGTTTAGCCTAAAGAGCCAGTATGGAGGACTGAATAGAGGAAAGGAGTCTCAGTGGAGCCTTCAGGAGCAAGCGTTTGGGCCCCAAAAGTATGTGTGGGGTCTAAGAGGCAGGTAGGCCCCTGGAGCGTATATTCCATAACACAACTGACTGGGGGGGGGGCTATTTGGAGCCCCCCTCCTATCTCCGAAGCTACTGGACCGATTTTCAAAACTCAAATGGTGTTTGATACTAGCCCCGGAAGATCTGTCGAGCGAAACCGTTAATTTTGACAGAGTTCGATAGAGCTCTAAGGAGTCCGCAGAGGGCCATTTCAAGTCGATAAGAGACCTTTTCGACGCTTTGCGTTCGTTATTTTGTCATTTCGATATTTTGCGTTCGATATTTTGCCTTTTCGATATTCTGCGTTCGATATTCTGCCTTTCCGATATTTTGCGTTCGATATTTTGTCTGTTCGATATTTTGCGTTCGATATTTTGTCTTTTCGATATTCTGCGTTCGATATTTTGTCTTTTCGATATTCTGCGTTCCATATTTTGCCTTCTCGATATTTTGTCTTTCGATATTTTGTCTGTTCGATATTTTGCGTTCGATATTTTGTCTTTTCGATATTCTGCGTTCGATATTTTGCCTTTTCGATATTTTGTCTTTCGATATTTTGTCTTTCGATGTTTTGTCTTTCGATATTTTGTCTTTCAATATTTTGTCTTTCGATATTTCACGTTTCGATATTTTGCTTTCGATGTTATGCTATTCGATATTTTGCGAGTTCGATATTTTGCAATTCGATATTATGCAATTCGATATTTTTCGATGTCGATATTTTGCGATGTCGATATTTTGCGGTTCAATATTTTGCGATTTCGATATTTTGCGCATTCGATATTTTGCTTTCGATATTCTGCCACCTCGATAATTTGTCTTCGATATTTTGCTATTCGATATTTTGCTTTTCGATATTTTGTCCGGAACCCGTTCAACCCCTTTCTCAGCAGGGTGCGAAAATCCAGGACCCCCAGCGGGGCACGGGTTCAGATCCATAGTCACAGACCTCCATTTTCAAAAGGTCCGGTAAAATTGATTACAAGGCTCAGTTTTCCAGCGTCTTTTAAAAACAGCTCATATCGACAAATAATTTTGACAATCTAGTCAAGTGGTCAAATGATCGGACAAAAAAATAAAAGCATAAATATTTGCAATTCAAGCGCGGTTTGCATGCCATTGCTGACTCATCATCACGTTTAATGTTGGTCTCGTACGAATATCATATCAGACAGGGCGCAGACGCCACCGGGCGTCCCAGTAGTGGCGTTTTATTGCATCTCAATGCGGCCTCCGCTACGATCTGTGGTCAAAGTGCAGTGAGCATCCTGCATAGATTTAGCACTGAGCACGGGCCGAATCAGCCTTGGCCTGGAACGGCTTTACCGATCGGCGGGCCGCCAGCTGCTCAAGGGCGCACCGGCCCGAGAGGGGTAGATATACCGTCACTGGGGACGTCCTCAAGGGTGCCAGCGAGCTGCCGAATTCAATACTCCGCTCGCCAGAGGATATCGCCGACTTCAACAGCCTGTCTCCATATACCGCCGCAGGCTGAATTCAATGATGCACATACCGAAACTAATCATCATGTTGAATGTCAACTGTCAAGAGAATTCCAAATCGACATCACTGAGGCAGCCTGAGAAAATGCTGTTGCGGTCTATGAAGATAGCCGGAAAGTCTTTGTTGTCATAAATACCTGCTATCAAATTATTTCTTTTCATTTTTATTCATTTTGCATTGTTTTCATGATATGTCCTAACTCTGGGCTACTGGTGTCACCGGTATGTCCTAACAGAATGTCGTCGACCTCACTGTTCGGTTACAAGATGATGACAACAGCTTCACTCATACGTGGTATGAAGTGTCACTGGATTCATCGGCTGGTAGCCAATGGACGGAGTGCCGTCAGCCAGCAAATAAAAAGGGATCCTAGACCACTTAACCACGAAAACGGCTAAAACGTGCATGTATGTTACTTCATCGGTTTCCATTGAAGTATCAGTTTATGTTTTCGCCGTTCGTCTTTGCATCTTCGCTCGCGTGACTACCCATTTGGCAGGGTCGCGGATTACCGATGGAGAGAGGTCGAGGAGGAGGGGGCGGGGGTCTACGAGCGCGTCCCCAGAATGCCCGATCGGCGCAGCTCAGCCACCTATACGGGCGTCGGAGCTGGGAGAGCTGGGACCAGGCGGCGCACGAGCGGGGGCGTCTTCGGCCGGTCGGCACACCCCGCCGCCGGCTTAGCGGACGGAGAAGGGGCCCTTTCGCGGCGCTCAGAGCCTGCACAAGGCCATAGGCAAGAGCCGCTTAGTCACCGAGATGCCACCACGTACGAGCCACGTCAGGACGGCTTCACCTTAGCTGGCTCCGGCCTGGGGAGAGGCGTTATTGACAGATAGACATTTACACCGTCCAGCTCAGCAGACGTCAGGATTGCCGCACCGCAGTCCGCAGCTGGTCACTGCTTCTGAATGTGTCACGTCCCTGCTGGCCGGTTTGTCTAACATCGTGCCTATAATTTGTATGCATAAACATGAGGAGTAAGCATTGTGTTGATGAAGAGAAGCCGGGGGGGGGGGGTACAACCACCCTCGCCGTTTCGCCTCTAGTGGAGTTAGAGCCTCGCGTAAAAAATGAACGTATGCGCCGCTATAAGACGCAGCGATTGATATCGATTTTAAGGTTTCAGGTCAGCCGGCGACCTCCGAGGTTAGGTCAAGTGGCACAAGTCACGGGTTTAGTTTTTTTTAATAACTTCGCAAATGTCTTCTCGAGTCCATTGGTGGCTTTCCTGACTCTCTAGCTTTATTTGATTGGGAGTTATTGACGAAAAACACGCATCACCCTAGTAACGTCATACTCGTAAATGACGTTACGCCAGGTCAACACTCAACAATGCTGAAGTGAAGCGTTTGGTCTTGCAATGAGTGCATGAAATCACGAATAATTCCATGTGTTTGAGATAGTTTTAGATCAATCCCGGCGCCAAAATAACAGTTTCTATATTTCCCTATTGACCGTGAGGTCACGTGACCGACCGGACCTCATGTGACCTGTAGGAAAAATCCGAGATATACAAGTTGTGAGACTTCTGGAGAATACTACGTCCTGTAAGTTTCATCTTCCTGTGAAAGTTCCTCTGGTACTGAGGGCGTTGCAAAGCTGCGACATCAGAGGACCGTGTAGAGATTTATCTATGACGCCATAGGTCAGGGATCTGACCAGGCCTGAAAATGCATTTAGTGACATAAGCTCCGGCTTGAGTCAAAGGTCAGTTTTGCCAAGTTTCAGCTCTCCTTCGTCGGTGTGTTCTGAGCTATCACGGGAAAACGTGGTGGGAGCGCCCCCTCGGCAGGCGAGAGTTATTACTATTGTTTTTTTGTTTTGTTTTTTAACCCGCGCCCCAGTGGCGGTCTCGGCCAACTTCGCCCTAGTGAGGGGGGGGGGGGCATATGTTACCACCCACCTCTAACTCAAAAACTAAGAGGGCTAGAAAGACGCGGTAAAAAGCAATCGATAGCTCTCAATGCGTACGTTTGAAAGTATTCCGGTCATTTTTCACCTTAGAGCAATATTAGGGTCACCAGAGGTCATCAAAGGTCAAAATTTGCCAATTGTCATTATATTTTTCAGAAAACATGCCGCTATCTCAGGAACTATGGTAGCTAGAAATACGCATGATAGAACAATCGATAGCTTTTGAACTCTTCTTTTGAAAAGGTCATTATCAATATTGACCTCAGGTTAACGGTTTAGCCTCCAGAGGGCAAAAACTCCAAAAATAGCTGTTTTTACGAAAAGTGTTTTTCGCCAATAACTTTCGACTACAAAAAGCCACGACATTTCTATTGCCAGAATCGTGTTCCCCTCACCGAGACGCGTCGAATGAACTATAATTTGACCTTGAAAGGTCAACTTGAAAATTTGACCTCAGGTCAAGGTCATGACCTGACCGGAAAAGGTCATGTTGCATATCAGTCGATGCGTCTCAACAAGACAAACACAATGAGACCATCCCCAGCGTTCTATCTGTTTCCAATCGCGAGTTATTGGCAAAAAACTGTTTGTAGCCTCAAATGACCTCGGATGACCTTTCTAGAGGCTATCAGCAAAAATGACACCTTGTTCATCACGAGTGGACTAAATCATTGTGATTCTGAAATATTTGGACTGTTCCTATGCGTACACACGGATCTAGAGGCATTTTCATTTTTCTCCATTGACTTGTAATGGAAAGGGCATGCCACTGACCTGACCTTTTGTCACGGATATAAAAAATCCGAGATAAACAAATTGTAGGCACCCATAACAGCATGCAATCCACCAAGTTTCAAACCTTTCTGACAAACACTGCAGGCTGGACATGATTGCAAACTTTTTTTAAGGCTTGGTCAGTTAACTTGACCTGGTGACCTGACCTGACATGACCTGGGGTCAAAAATTTCACACATTGTCCAAAATTGATGTATCAAAAGCTACCCCAAGCGGCGCGGCGCTACGCGCCGTGGTTTTTTATTCACATGCAAAAAACGTGACAGGGTGGTAACATATGCCCCCCCCCCCCACTGGGGCGAAGGTTAACTTTCGAGCAACAGTGAAGCTATAGCAATGTGTTTTGATGTGGCGAAGTTGTAGCTGCCTTCAGCAGAAGACTTAGACATCTTGACTTTTCACGTGGCACGCGCTACGAGGATCCGACGTAGTCCCTAGGTGCTTCAAGGGTAGTCAGTTAAGGGGAAGAAGGGATGGGGCTACCCTACAGAAAGGGCCGCACGCAGGTCAATCGGTCCAGCGGCTGTCTAGATATAAGCCTCTCAAAAGCGTTACAGGCCGGGCCGGGCCGGGCCGGGCCGCTCATACTGAGATTTTCCCGTTATATTGAGAAGACTCGCTTCGCGTTTCGCGCTCGCTCGTAACTATTGTTTCATCTTTACGACTACAAGCAACATTCTGTTATGTTCAAAATAACTTCGTTCGACCGTTTATCAATAGAAATCTCCAAGCTGCTGAGGTACGGGTAGATACGTTTTTTTTTGGTAGCGGTAGCTCGCGCGTCCCGCTCTGCGGCGGACACATTCACGGCCGAGGGAGATGTCATCGCCCGGCGGCTCGAAGATGCGTGGCATTCCAACAGGCGAGGATTATCCGGTGGGTTAGCAAAAACACCCTTTCGTATATAAGGTGGCCTCTCGGCTCAACCATTGGCAGTCGGCTGAAGACATCCATTTGAGGAAACATGAAGCTGGTAAGCGGTCTCCGAAATCATTCAGCCATTCAACTGAATGCATCATCGTTGCGCGCTTCTATTGTCTTGTTTTGTTCTGCATTTTCCTTTTTTAAAGAATATCAGCTATTTTAGGAACAACTTGCCCAGAAAGGTATTGATACCACTAGAAAAAAAGTAATACCTTTCGCTTCAAATGTTTCGTTATTATCACGATTCACGATCGATCTTAGTTTTCACGAAATGTTATTTAATTCATTGTTTTACATTCGCCATATATTTAAATGCCTAATTGATAATACCTTAGCGATATCAAGATGAACAACCGACTCACCGTCACGTCTGCTCCTCTGACAGGTGGTGATCTGCGCTCTGGTGGCCCTGGCCGCGGCCCGGCCGCAGGATTTCGTCGATGACTCTCCAATCCTCCAGGAGATCAAATACAAGACGCTTGAGGATGCTGGCATCCTGCGCATGGAGTCGAACATGAACGAGGACGGCTCGTTCCAGTACGGCTTCGAGACCACCGACCCGATCCAGCAGGACGTGGCTGGACAGCCCAGACAGATCGGAGAGGAAGTTGGAATGACTATGCAGGGATCCTATAGCTTCCAGACCCCCGAGGGTCAGACCATCACCATCAACTGGGTGGCCGACGAGAACGGCTTCCAGCCGCAGGGCGAGGCCATTCCTCAGGACGCGAACTCGCAGTCACAGGCTTCTGAGCAACTCGAGTTCAACGAGCAAATTTAACGGATCATACCCTAGTGCCTTCACCCTGGTGACCGCCTGACAACGGCTGAAATGCTGACATTAGCTTCTGATTACATTGATTTTGTAATCCAGTGTTGTATGAACATTGTTATAATTATTCATGTAGAATAGCTGAGCATACTGAACATGCAATACAACTCGTGTTCTTAACCATGTATTTTCTCCTATTCACTACACTATTAGTATTTTCGAAACAACAAAATGCTGACGAGCGTCATGACGGTGAACTGAGCCGAGGACCGAATGGCTGGAGTCAGGGGTAAACCTATCTTGGACTCGCTCCTGGATCACGGAGCAATGTGGAGATCACACATGCCTATTACAACAACTGATGACCATTGTTCCAAAGCAATTACAAAAATAATGACGTAAAAGGTACAAAAAAAGTTCACCAGTCATTTTGTAGGATCGAATCTCAGGTCATGTGACTGAAAGAAACTGAGGTCATCGTAGGAATATTCAAGGATCTCAAGTGACTCCAACAAGTTCTGATGTAGCATCAAATCTCAAATATTTTGGCATGAGCCTACGCCACGTTTGAGTCTTTACTATCCGTTTTTTTTTTGCATTATCATTAAAAGGCTCATGATCCACCTCAATCGCTGAAAATTAAAACATAAGATTGCTCCGATAGCTTTTGTGACAATCAAGAAAAAATATTCGTGTCTTCCATGAACATCTGACATAATGTCCCGCCCAAATAAGACACAAGAATAAGTCACATACAAGAAAAATAGCGATGAATGGCACCGTGTCGGCTACGAAGTAAAGGAGAATGCAATGGAAACAAAACAAATCATGAGCTTTAAAAAAGAATGCATAGTCTCATACCAACATCGCAGATGAAAAGTCACCACTGCTTTCAGCTAATCACTGTCATGCAAGGTAGCAGAACCGTAACCGAAAGGCTCTCATTTATTCGGTTTTACTATAAATGCTGATGCTTGTTTGGGTTTACGGTTAACCAAGAAAGAGCGTGTTTGATCGATTGCAGTCATTTTGATAGCACCGAGTCTATTTGCACAGCAACACGTTCTGCTTTAGTGCCACAAAGACTTGGATTGGAGCAAGGATTTGAGAAGAAATGGCGTTGACATGACGTCTAAAATTTCAGACCAAAGTCTCTCAAGGTCAGGTCACCAGGTCACGTCAAGTGACCTCACCTCATAAAAGTTTAGATGCCTAAGTTAAGGTCATTTTTGCGACCTCTCCATTTTATGCTAATGGAAGAATATTGAAAAGCGCCTCTTTGAAACGTACGTCATTCTAAACAATCAAACACCGAATTACAAGTAACAATGACACACCAAACTAAAAAACGGCACCCGTGACCCCTCTTTGTGCTCCTGAAGTTTACTCAGGTCACGAATGGTATTAAACAGTTTTTTGCGAATAAATTTTGATAGAGGCATGCTAGAGCGATGAAAATGCCTTTCATGTGTTCAACTCGACGTCGGATATGCAACATGACGTTTTCCTGTCAGGTTTTTACCCTGAACTGAGGTCAAATTTTCAGGTTGACTCTTCGATGTCAAACCATAATTCATTCGATTGTGACGAGAGGAGCACGATGCCGGTAAAAGTAAATCGTTCAAGGTTTGAGTCAAAAGATGTTGCATAAAAACTGTTTCCGCAAAAAAAATGTCTTCTTTGGCAGATCGTGTCCATTGCCGGCAAAACCGTTGACCTAAGGTCAAATCTGAAAGAAATATTTAGAAAGAATGTTAACCCGCGCCGGCACAGGCCATTTTGCGTCCTTCGACGGCACAAGGGGGTCGGTACGATCCCCCCCCCTCGCGTTTGGCCCCTGATCGAGCAGGAGCTTCGCGGAAAAAACGAGCGTGCTGCCCGTCACAAGACGAAGCCGATGCTATCCAATTTTAAGGTCCTAGGTCATCGGGTAACCTTCCAGGTCATGTCAATGACCCGAAGATCGGGGAAATCGGGACCTGTTAGTAAGTTGTAAAGTGTGGCTGCTACGGGGTTTTCTGGGGTGCTGATCACGAATATCGTGTTAGTTTTGATCAGAGATGATGTCTTTAAGCATTTAGACCAGGTCGGGTCAGGTCAGGTCAGGTCAACCGGTAGGGGTCGTGACGGTATTCGTAATACGTGTCAACCGCCTCTGACAGCTTCGTAACATGCTGCGATGGCACCAAAACTACTTCGTAAATGCTCAAATGGTTGCTAAATTCGAAATCAGCTCCAAAAACTAGCCTAGAAACATGTAAAACTCGAAAAAGTGAACCGAGGTCACCTAAGGTCAATGACCTGACCTGATCTTCAGGTGACCTTGGCATCCACCCTTATGCATGGGAGCAACATCAAATCACATGTTTGAACGTTTAAAACCACGAAAAGCTTACAAACGCGCGGCTAATGCGAGCCGACATACGCTAAATCGCGATTCCGGCCAAGCATGGTCTCGGAAAGTAGGTCACAGGTCAAAGGGCATTTGGGTCAGGGTCATACAATTTTCAGGGTAGGTGTAAAATTAATCAATGCGAGGGTACTGAAAGTTTCGTCGCGATCGGCCGCTTTTTACGCGAGTTATTCGCGAAAAACCTTAGGGGGGGGGTTGCATCAGCCCCCCACCCCTGTGCCGGCGAGGGTTAACCCGCGCCCCGTTGGGCTCTGCCGAGCAACGCGCCCCGTTTGAGGGGGGGGGGGCAATTTGCCCCCCCCTAAGATCTCGAGAACCACGCAACCTAGCGACAAGCGGCAAACGGTGTTGGATAGCCCTATCAGGGAACTACCTTGTGACCCAATTTTATTGACCTAGATCAAACCGATGACGTCACAGGTCAGGTCAAAGGTCGAATTTTCACCGTTTACAGGCATTTCAAGAAATGCGTTGTAAAATCCAGTAAAATGCATTTCATTGAAAATCATCGATGGGGAAATGTTCTTCAAACACATATTTTGCTATTTGAGGTCACTGATACCAGGTCAGGTCACAGAGGTCAGGTCACTGCAGGTCACAATATGAAAGTGTCGTGTGATACATGTTTTATGGTCCATTTTACATGACAAATGTGATTATGTGGGTCAAGCAGACTTTTGGGCCAGCGTAGGTCACGTTTTGGTCAAGGTCAGGTCAAGGTCAGGTCAAATTAGGTCAAATTTCAAAGTTAATATTTTTGCATAAAATGGGTATCTATTCGATGCAGCTCGTCACAGGGAGTTCAATGGTGGTCTTTATTTTGCCCTACGTGGTCTAGAATCGCTAAAAATTGAGTTCAAAAATTTGACGTCATCATTTTGAACAGTTTTTTCGCTATAACTTGGCCAAAAAACGAGATATCGATCTTAAATTTGGTATGTATATAGAAAGCACAGGGTCTATCATATATATTCCGGTTTTTTCGAAATTCGGAATTATTTTGGATTTTTTTTTAGTTTTTCTAAAAAACTCAATTTTTCGAATTTTTGGGGGTCAAAAACCCAACATTTTAAAAATCCGAGATAGCAATTTTGTAGCGCAGCTTTTTGTCTACTAGACCATATAAAGATCTTTGAAATTGCTTAGTAACTGTAAATTTGGTGAGCGTTTCAAGATTGCATGTTTTTTTTTTTTTTTTGCTCATTTTTGCTCGGACATGACCTCAGTTTGACATCAATAACTCCTGACCTAAGGTGACATAAGACTTGAAATTCGGTGTGAAGGTGTCAAATTGATGCCCGGGAAGGAACTGAAAATTTGGCGGCGCTGCGCGCCGCCGTTTTCTTGCTATTTAGGAAAAACCACAGGGGGGCCAAAATGCCCCCCAACGGGGCGAGGGTTAATAGGGCTATCAAAGGCGTTTTTCCAGGGCGATGTAGCAATATTAGTTTTCGAGTTAGGCGCCGGGCTAGGTGTCATATAACTTCCCTTTGTCAAAATAAAATACAACTTCGTTTGCTGTCGACCACCCATTTGAAAGTCTTGGAAGAAAATTGGGGGTAGATGGCGTTTTTTGGGCGAAACGCACCTTTTACGCTGTCACTTGCACATCGCAGCTGCTTCTTATTTCCCTAAATCAAGCCGTTTGTCAAGATTATCTCCCTTTATCGTTAATCTGCTGAACTGACCGGTAGCAGCGCAGAGCACCCTGGTTAGAGCAGCAGTCACCACTGTCGCTAATACCACTAAGCAGATCACCTGTCGATATCTCCGACGAGCGGTCACGTACCGGGAAAGGATGCGTAGCATACCAACAAGTGCAGCCAGTTCGGAAACAAAAACAATCCAGTCGGCCTATAAAAGAGAGCTCCGAATCTCACAGTAGCAGTTCGCTCCTAGCATCGAAAGAGATTCAATATGAAGCTGGTAAGTGAATCAGACGCGCTTATCCTCTGAGTTGCATGCATCTCAAATAACTTGATATATTTGTATGATGAAGTTGCTCGTACATCTGTGCGTGTATTATCTGTGTGTGATCTGCATGCTTTACATGGCGCTGTATGTAGACATGCTCTTAGCTTTCGTTTGTTGTGATTTGGTTTTATCTCCAGTATGACCATCTTCTCCTCTGTCAGCTGGTGGTCTGCGCTCTGGTGGCTCTGGCCGCCGCCCGGCCGCAGGACGAACCCAAGTTCAAGACGCTCGAGGATGCCGGCATCCTGCGCATGGATTCGACCATGAACGAGGACGGCTCGTTCCAGTACGGCTTCGAGACCACCGACCCGATCCAGCAGGACGTGGCCGGACAGCCCAAACAAATCGGAGAGGAGATCGGCATCGCCATGCAGGGATCCTACAGCTTCCAGACTCCTGACGGTCAGACCATCACCGTCAACTGGGTGGCCGACGAGAACGGCTTCCAGCCGGAGGGTGACGCTATCCCGTAAACGTTGACTTTCTAGGTACCGGCGATGTCTTATGGCAGAACAAAGGACTATTCAGTGACGTGGTGACATGATCGTCGTGGCTGCAGAGAAACTATCAAGACCCTGCTTGTGCGATGGGTGGTTCCTGCTTTGCTGTCTTTCTGTCTTGCCTATCCGCAAGACTAATCTTCCTATACTGTCACGTAGACTAGGTCAGCAAGCTGAACACTGAATAAAAGAAGTGTTCTGACATGATGTTTTATATTATGACGTCACATGATAATGCATAAGTGTTGCTGTCCTCATATCAATATCTGCATTCAAATAAGTTGCCTCATTGATTCCAATGGACAGTAACAAACGCCGGTACATTAAGAGGATGCAATTATGTCGGGGCTAAGACGCTCAACGATGGCGTGCGGTCAGCTGATCACGTGGTTCGGGTCAGCGGTCTCAGTCAGCCCAAGAGGCTACGCCCGCCGTGGGGGGGGGGGGTCAAAACTCGGCGGCACCAAACGATTCCAAACGTGAAAGGAAGTTGGGCCGGCCCTCTCAGGCCTTCAGCTTCAGTGTTTCGGGGTCTGGATGGAGCAGCGACATTGCCTCACGACTGTATTGATATAGTTGTCGACTGGAGCGACGGAGATTGCACTAGTAAAACTCACCGGCATTTCGAATTTGGCGTCATCAATGAAATAGGGTGGAGATAATACGACCCATAGGCGGCGGAACGGGGAAGGCACCGGGGCACCGTGCCACCCTTTGATTTTGGCATTTTAATATTAGCCCTATGGGCGTTGCATGGAAAGAATGAGACCAAAAGTCGGCAGTGCCCCCCCCCCCCCCTTAATTGAAGGTGTTCCGCCGCTACTGATACGACCCATCCCTCCGACTTGGGCCTAGGATTTTCATGGAAATGAAAACGGGTTCGTCCATACGTGTTTAAGTTAACGGCCAAGGATTGGTAAAAATGTTTACGGGCACCTATAAGGTCAACGGGTAAGGTCAAGGATCGAGTCAATCCGGTGAACCGGGCGTGGGCAAGGTCGGGTGGTGGATCCGTGGTGTCACTTGCAGCAAGGATAGCTTAGCATGATGTGTAGGTACCCGGGCTCTAAGCCACCCATCCATCGATTTGGACTACCCATCTAAAAAAATGTTGACTGATTGGTCTCAATAAATGACGCGTCGGTCAGTGCATGCGCTTATCACTTGCCTGCGGTTCAAATTATACGTATTGCTGTTCATATATTTCCCTATTTCTTGTTGGTGGTCAGGCCATTCATACCTATCAAAGATTTTCCACCATTTGCGACATTCCTTATCAGAAGCAGTCAGCCACCGCCACAACGCTGGATGACATGGTGTAAGATGACCCGCAGTAAGAAATCATCTAGTGCTCGCTAAAGACATGTATTGTGGGTACATAATATTTACATCGCATCAACTTCATAGTTCGATGGCCCAGTGCACTCAACGCGCCCAGAAGGAGGTTCATCTCTGCAAGAGAAGCATCTGTAGTATATTCAGATAATATCCAGTTCTGAGAGGCGTATGTGGCCTTGTGACATTCTGAGTGAGCCCACCCAAAAGCTGAAGAGGAGGGTCCAACATATGTTTAGATGAGGCCCACAGGTGCAGTAAAAAGGCGCTGGGTGCCACGCACTGGTGTGGGGTCCACAACAGGGGCGTTCGGCGCCTCGGGAGCCACCGGGATGGCGTCGCCTTGCGGCTGGAAACCCTTCTCGTCGGCCACCCAGTCGATGGTGATGGTCTGACCCTCAGGGGTCTGGAAGCTGTACGATCCCTGCATGACGACAGCGATTTCCTCTCCGATTTGTTTGGGCTGTCCGGCCACGTCCTGCTGGATCGGGTCGGTGGTCTCGAAACCGTACTGGAACGAGCCGTCCTCGTTCATGGTTGACTCCATGCGCAGGATGCCGGCATCCTCGAGCGTCTTGTACTGGGGCTCCAGGTCCTGGGGCCGGGCGGCCGCCAGCACCACCAGAGAAGCCAGCAGGAACTGCAATACAGATTGATGTTTGGTTTTGTGTTAGATTTAACGAAGTTTGGCTAAGGCCACACATTGGTATTGTCAGCGATCTAATGAGAGAAACATTTCTACTGGCTGTATAATCTCGAGTTGACCACATCGATATTTCCATTAATCCAGCGTAACTCGAAGGCCAGTCCAATCGCTTGAGATTTGAACTATGAGGCGTAGTGCTATTTTGGGGTGTCTTACTGGCATGCAAAATACACTCATGCACCTATGGGTCAAAAATAGTGTTCGCATTTGTTGTTATTATTATTATTATTATTATTTTTATTATTATTATTATAATTATTATTATTATTATTATTATTATTGTGCAAAGCTACTTCTATGGAAGTGGCTATAGAAGTAGAAAAACGATTTTGATCCTGATGACATCTATAAACATTTATTGTACTACCTGCTGATGTAGAACGCTAATATTACCTTTGCTTATAATAAGTTGTGCACTGTGCGGCTATACCATAAACGGATGTTTCGCTAGGCAGTCACACTATGCCATGCCAATACCAATTACCGTTCTAAGACGCATCTGATACGCTGAAGTTTGTACATACAACTCACCAGCTTCATTGTCGAGTCTGCGGATCAAATAATTACTGACAACTGCAGAGGCTCTCTCAGGCTTTTATACCGCACCAAAGCCAGCGGCATGTCAGGGTGACCAATCCGCAAAAATGGGACATCGAAAACCAGTTTTCGCGTGATTTTCTTACTCAGCACATGACTTTATTATTTGCCATGGCATTTTCAACTATCTTGGAACTCGATGTCGTGATATTATTAGAACCACAGTTTTTGCCAGTGTAGGTATACATTTCTTGTCGCATCGGTGGTCGATCAGCGGATATGTTCATCACGTGCCGTGATCGCGTGCATCATGAGCGTGCGGCTCAGGTGAGATAATCGTGCATACTGCATATGTTGCGCTGCATACTTCCAGCATTCAGAGCACACACCACTTGTATCACTAATTGCGACTTATCTGATCGGCAGAATTCAACCATTGTCACAGCGCTGTATAATAGAAGTGACACGTAGGGTTCAGTTAACTATCGGCCAATTTATGTGATCTCTGTCGTGGCCAAGTTATGTGAGCGGGTGGTTTGTACACAGCTGATGGCGATTCTTGGCATCTAACAATGCACACAATGCAGTTTCCGGCGAGGCCAGTCAGTGAGATGGCGCTGCTCAACGCTCACAACCGACAACATCGATCAAGATAGATGACGTCATGGCATGATCGAGCATTTTGACAGCTGAAACGTCCATGGCACTTGGCAGTGGCGAACGTGACCGCCTCTTGTGCATGCTGGAAGGGCACGGCGCGCGGCGCAAGAGGTTCACATCCCATTGCTGCGAGGACGTAGACTGACTGTGCGCGCGGGTCATACGCGCTGAACGTTAGATGCGGTATGGTCCAGGGCTCTATTTTGTGTCCGCTGCTGTTCATCCTCTTCATGCACGACGTACCACCCCACATCCATCATTGTAGGATCGTAATGTGTGTACGCTGACGACACCCAATTCCTAATGATGCTTGAAGCCTTAACCCGCGAGTTGCTGGGGGGGGGCGTTAAACGCCCCCACTTTTTTCGCCGGGCCATAGCATAAAAACGGCGCGCCGCAGGCGCGCCAAATTTTGGGTACCTGTAGGGAATTGATTAAAGTTTATTGTGACAAAGTTTCAAAAAAATCGGTCGGAAAATTTTTGAGATATCGAGATTTTAGTGACGTCATGATTTCTGACTTTTCGACCAAAAACGGCATATGTTCAAAAAATCATATAAAATCACAGAATAGACATACAGACATGCCGTAAACGCCATTAGACTGCCAATACCATGATCAATCAAATGGCTATCTTCGATTATTGATTGTCGTTCCGCATTTTCCATAATCTTGAACTGAATCTTGGCAATTTCTCGTGACTACTTCACGACCATGATACATGCATTTCTTAAATTGAACTTTTTGAGCCAAACACGTACACATATGATAAAATGAATGTCACCATCGTGTTCTACGCCCCAAATTACCTATAAAACATGTGTCACAGGCTGCTAATATCAGTTTTGATTTTCGGGGATATGTGCCTACCCGGTTGACCTGACCTTGACCCTGACCTATGCTTGACTGACCCCCTACATGGAGCTGACACTCTTGTAGGCCTTATATGATGGATTGTGCACCGTTTTGACAGAGTTTATGACGAGAGGCGCCCATTGCGAAGTCCTGAAGTCCATGCTACTGAAAGCCCGATTTCAGGTGTTTGACCTGACCTTGACGCGACCTGTGACCTCAAAATTCAACTTTTAAGTACTCATCTGAAGCGTCTCGTCGCGTTCTTTCGTTTGCCGCCTCGTGCGTTTCGCTGCGCCTATTGGTTCTCGAGTTATCGGCTGGGGGCGTTTAACGCCCCCCCCCCCAGCAAACGGTGGGTGGCGAAATACCCCAGCAACTGCCGGGTTAAAAGCACGGGTTACAATCCTTCTTAGTTCTTACCGTGCACAGCACTTACAGGGTCCACTTAAAATCGTCAAAAATCTAACCCAATTAAAACAAAGATGGTCATTTTTAGGTCGCCCAGCCACAACACCAATTAATTCAGAGCATTCCGTCAAATTCGGAAATGATGATTTTCTTTTCCAATGAAATCGTCAGTGCCGTGGTTTTCAGTGACCAGCACTTGTCACGGAGCTGTTACTTCAGTGCAGTCGTCCAGCGATGCTACCGGATGCTGATGAATCTTCGCGAAGCAAGCACGAACTGGCAAGATGTGTCAGGCGACCGTTCGTTGACAGCCTCGTCTCTCTCTCCGGCCTCCGCACTCCTTACTGTAAAGCAGTGCGGGAGGGAACTCATGAGGGCACACTCCTTTGACCTCTTGACTTAGAGGGTGCGGGCGACTCGCCCGCCTGAACAGTTCATCGGAATAAGGCCCTGCCCCACCCGGAGTAGACCAGTGCCACGCGCTTCAGAATAGTTAGTTGGGACGCGATACCGATTGTTAAGCCCGTGAAAATATGATCAAACACCTCTGCGCTGTACCTCCATGACCGTACCTCGCTCACGGTCAGTCCTGTTTCGGTAGATTTTTCCGGCAATTCATCTTTTTCCTCCATTATCCATATATCATTGCTCTGGACTGCGAATAGCTGATGTCCAAACTATTCGTTTCTTTAATGGTGTGTGTGTGTTTTTTTCATTATCAATGCTCGTTTCTATGTCTCTTATAGCAGAATATTTTTTGTTTTCTGGCGTAGGTGGCAAGTCATGTTGAATTATCCAGCCTCTAAATACACGTAGCACCGTTTGTATTTTGTAGATGGAGATTGGGGAACGTGAAGGCTGCATGGGTTTTCGACTAGTGATCTGCAAGGTGGTGATCAACTGCACGAATGTATAGTTCAAGGCTATAGAACTCCAAGTTCAAGGCTATAGGGTATAGTTATAAATCCAAGCAATGCATGCAAACATGTATTGTACATAAAATCCACTCCGCAGCCTACTCTGTTCTTGCGGACTACATGTGCACGAAGATGATAGTTGCCTTTTGGAACAGCTTTACCATACGGGAAACTGAGCCTGCCCAAAGGCCTATGATGACGGTCTTATTTCAGATTAGATCAGGGACGAGGGTGCCCCGGGCGAGGCCAGACGGACTGGCTCGATAGGTGTCAGAGCGCCGAAAGCGGCGGCCTGCGCGGCGGCGTTCGGATCCTCAGGAGCCACCGGGATGGCGTCGCCCTGCGGCTGGAAACCCTTCTCGTCGGCCACCCAGTTGATGGTGATGGTCTGACCCTCAGGGGTCTGGAAGCTGTACGATCCCTGCATGACGACAGCGATTTCCTCTCCGATTTGTTTGGGTTGTCCTGCCACGTCCTGCTGGATCGGGTCGGTGGTCTCGAAGCCGTACTGGAACGAGCCGTCCTCGTTCATGGTTGACTCCATGCGCAGGATGCCGGCATCCTCGAGCGTCTTGTACTGGGGCTCCAGGTCCTGGGGCCGGGCGGCCGCCAGCACCACCAGAGAAGCCAGCAGGAACTGCAATACAGATTGATGTTCAGCTTTGCATTTGACTTACATAGTCAAGTTTATCTAACTAAAGAAACACATCACACATGAATGCTATTTTCAGTCGAAGCGCGGTGACGTATCAGCATTGCAATGTATAACCTAATGCCGGCCTGCTATTGCAATCTTATGCAAAGTTTTGCTTCTTAAGTAGCAATTTCGCTAATAATCTTTTGTAACTTAAATGTGACGCATGCAATGTAATGCATGCGTGATGTAATGCAATGCGTGGCGGTGCATTTATATAACAAGCGGTTATTTCACAAAGTAGTCACAATGCCATGACAAAATCAATGACCAGTCGAAGCGGGCGTCTAATACACCGGAATGACATAGAGGAGTTGTAACTCACCAGTTTCATTGTCGAGTCTGCGGATCAGGTAATAACTGACGGCTGCAGAGACTCCCTGAGCCCTTTTATACCGCACCAAAGCCTGCGGCATGTCAGAATGGCCAATCCGCAAAAATGGGACATCGAAAACCTGTTTCTGCGTGATTTACCCATTCTGCATATGGCTTTATCCGGCATGGAAGCTATGTTCATACTCCATGTTGTGATTGCAGTAGCAATGCGATTATGGTTACATCGAAACCCAGCCCAGTACGTGTTAAAGGTAGTGTGCCAGCTTTCCTGGACCGTATGGAGTTAATGGCCCAGATAAGGAGAACCGGATTTTTAGAACTTATCCATACCTTCAAAACTCATGGAAACGTCTTAAATTCTTCAAATTTTGAGTACCCCAGTGCGAAATTCGCCCCGACGGGTTGTCGGTCGTACCCCAACCACATTTCACACCACTATGAACAATAAACGCACACACTGAAATCGCTATTACCGATATGCTCATCCAATCAAGTTTCGATAAACCCGTTCATCATCATCTCCTGCGGTTTCGAACACGCCTGTTAGGTGGTGCGGTAGACCGCGCCCAAAGCCAGGGTCCCGGTAACGTGAGGTAGCCGAGTCGGGGCAGCGTGCGCTGACCCAAGCCGGGGCCGCGCGTCCTCCCGGTGTCATATGATAGCCCGGGGCTGCCCGCGGGGATGCGGTAGACCGCGCCCAAAGCTGCGGCCCCGGCTTGGGTCAGCGCACGCTGCCCCGACTCGGCTACCTCACGTTACCGGGGCCCCTGGCTTTGGGCACGGCTTCTGCTCATACTTTGTGGTGCGGTGGTGGTGCGTCGGGCCGCGCGCTCTGACTTCGGCCAAGAAAAATGCGTCAGCTGATCATTGTAATTTCTGCCACTTGCGTGTGGTGAAATGGGGTCATAACTTAAGAGACGGCTTTTTCATATCAATTATTTTACATAAAATCATATTTCAAACCATAAATAATGTTCGACAGCCAAATAAAAGAAACAATACCAATACAGGCTTACAGTTTAAGGCTCGACATTGTGTTGTCTACGATTAGACAGCTGATAACTCATTCCCGTACGTCGTAACTCTATAATGACCTTTCCTTATTGTCACATGTGCGCCGCATTCGCGATTGTTGCCGACGCCCATAGATATAAATACCGACACCTGTTTGCAGGTTAGCCCACTACAGTTGTTATACATATCGAAAAACCGATAAACTTTTAGGCGAAAAAGGCACTATTCCAGGCCCATTTTTGATTTTTTTTTTGCGATATTAGGTAAAAACAGAAGCTTCTTATCCTAGGAAAAATAAAATGGGAAATCTTTCAAAGGTGGCACACTACCTTTAAAGCTAAACATTAGCTTTGCTAAGTGGGACTTTAAAGTAATCTTACATACTTTTACTCAGGTTGATAAATTAATTGCATACCTACTTTTTCAGAAGCTGTAAAGTATAACATTTAAAGCTTTGCTGCTTTGATATGATCATAAAAGTGTAGTATTTACATTTTGTACTGTTATATTAACATGCATGTTAGCACATTTTCTATTTTTCGGTCACCTTTCGCAGAAATTCAACAAGTTATTGTTTTGCCACAAAGTAAAAGTATGCATTATTCTTAGCCTCATTCTATTCATGTATGCATTATTCTTAGTCTCAGAAATATCACGTAGTGAAAGTGGTACCTGTGACCCCTGTTTATGCCCCTGAGGTCATTCCAGGTCACGAATGGTATTTAACAGTTTTTCGCGAATAACTTTTGATAGAGGCACGCTAGAGCGATGAAAACGCATTGGTTGTGTTCAGTTCGACTATGCGGATCGACTGATACGCACCATGACCCTTTCGGGTCAGGTCATGACCTTGAGCTGAGGTCAAATTTTCAAATTGACCTATCAAGGTCAAATTATAGTATATTTGATGCGTCTTGATAAGTGGAACACGATGCAGGTAAAAGCAATCTCGTGCAATGCCTGAGTCAAAAGTTATTGCAGAAAACTGTTTCCGAAAAAAAAAATCGGATATTTTAGCAGTTTTTGCCCCCTGCAGGCAAAACCGTTGATATTAGGTCAAATCTGAGAATAAGCTCAGAAAGGGCGTTAATAGGGCTACCGAATGCGCTCTTCCGCAGCGCTGTAGCTCTATTGTTTCTAGAGTTATGCGCTGACTTCTTGGAAATTGTCCACATTCGACCTGAAAATCGGCGAAATTTTGCCTGCAATGACCTCTGGCGACCTGACCTTTGACCTGACCAATAAAGTGACCGTAGTGTTTTCGTCATTATTTTTGGCGCTCTTTCGAACGCCGTCTTCCGAGTATCGCTACGTGGCCCAGGACCGAGTTAGAAAGGTCAAACCCCCACCCCCCTCAGCATGGCGTGGCAATCCAGGACCCCCAGTGGGGCGCGGGCTAGTAAAATGTTTCGCTTACTTTAAGGTAGTGCTCTTATGCTTCATAGTTTAAGACAAACCTGCCAGGGTATTGTTTTGCACTGCTAACCAATTTCAGGCATTTTGCATTAAAGGGACTGTCCCACCTTTGCATTAGTTCTGAGTTGAGATAGCCAAGTTGGCGGCCAGGTTCAGAAACCACTATATATCCTGGTCGCAATATCCTCAGCTTCGTGGTGTTAAAGAAATTCGTTCCCTTCGTTTGAAAAGTGGGCCTTAGCTAAGGCCCTATCTCTTAACTATTAACGGCCATTTGATGACGTCATTTGCATTTTGAACGCCTGTCACGCATGTGAAGTTTCACTTGAGTTACGAATAAGCTAATCAGAGACACTTGTTATTGTATGAGCCGCGTCATATTTGAGAGCAAATACCTATATTTGCTGCCAAATTTCCCCCACATTGACATGAAGTAAATCCTTCATTACGTCACAGAACCGATCTAAATGACGTCACGATGAAATATAAAAGTCGCAATATCTCAAAAAGTATACAATGAAAACGCGTAAAAACCTGCAGAATTCGTCACAATATCATGAGTAACATTTCCGAATCCTAAATGGTGCTTTTTTGAAGGTGGGATAGTCCCTTTAATGTCATGCCTCTTAGCTCCATACCGTTAACTAAAATTCGTTGTAAACATGAGCTCAAAAACAGTGTATTTTTCATTGTGCAGTCATGGTGACAATTTCATCAGGCGCTCTCAGACGCCACTACTTGAACTCCTCTGAAGACAGCACCGGTGCCTGGGCATTGATGCCCTGTGGAATGGCGTCGCCCTGCGGCTGGAAGCCCTTCTCGTCGGCCACCCAGTTGACGGTGATGGTCTGACCCTCAGGTGTCTGGAAGCTGTACGATCCCTGCATGACGATGCCGATCTCCTCTCCGATTTGTTTGGGTTGTCCGGCCACGTCCTGCTGGATCGGGTCGGTGGTCTCGAAGCCGTACTGGAACGAGCCGTCCTCACTCTGACTCATTTCCATACGCAGGATGCCGGCCTCCTCGAGAGTCTTGAACTGGGGACGGTTTTCCTGGAACTCCTGTGGCTGGGCGGCGGCCAGAGCCACCAGAGCGCAGACCACCAGCTGTCGGCGGAGAAGACACAATCAGAGGAGGACATCCCCTCGAAGAAGATGAGTTCAGACGGTTTGGACATCTGCTTAGAGGAGACGAAATTATTGGTGAAAGTGTGAAGGGAAAATGATGGTTGGCGAGGCGATCAGTGGGAGACCAAAATGGGACGAGGCTTGGTGGAAGACTGGTCAAAGTAATGCTAGGACGTGCCCTGGCTAGGACAATACGGAAGACTAAGACAAGGGGAGATGAGGCTGTGATGGCCACCGGGTCAAAGTGACGTGGTCGTGGGGGCTGGAGAATTGTGGTCATTACTGAGGGCGACAGGAACAGAAGCGAAACAGGAGTTCAGTCGTAAAAGTAAAGAATAGATCAGCTCGAATATTGTATGTTTTTAAAACTGACCCACTCACCAGTTTCATATTGTCTTGTTGGTTGTAACGAGTGAACTATCCCTCTGCGCTTCTCGCTGCACTTTTATACCTACGCTGATCCTATAGTTTTTGTCTAAATGTTTATGTTCGCTGATAATCCTTGCCTGTTGCTATGTCAACCATCTCCCGTTAGAACGTCGCGGCATATATTGACAGATGCGTCCACTGCGTCTCGTAGCGGTAAATCCGGATTAGTGCGATGGTTGCGGGTACACTTTATATCTTCCAGCGTATCCTTGATAGCTGATGTTGTAATGCAATCCCCAGAATCGCACTTGGGCTCCCAGCGTCGCAAGAAATGTACCTATAAGTTGCTTGGAATAAGTCAAGTAAAAACAATAACAGCGCCATAAAAAGCATTAGGAACATGTTATTTCTAAAATAGAAGGTAAAGCCTAGGACTTGTACAGAGGTAACAATAGCATAAAGCGAACATGCAAACTGCTGAATCCCTTGTCGTTTTTTCTCTATGATTCGTTTTTATCAAGTCCCGTCTTTAAGCTAACTCAGCCAAGTTATGCCGGCAGCGTCTGTGCTTCCCTGTGATGCTTTACCAAACAGTAGCACTATCTTATTAACTTACCACCAACTAATCCCAGATAAGCCCAAATCTTAACCCGCGCGGGGCTGGGGGGGGTAAATTTTACCCCCTCGCGAATTTTTGCGATATCTCAAAAACGGCGGCGCGCAGCGCCGCCAAACTTTCAGTACCTTTTCTTACATCAATTTGACACGTTCCCTGAAAATTTGAGCGAAATCCGTCGGAAATTTTTTGAGAAATTGACGTTTTAGTGACGTCATGTTCGCCATTTTCGCCTCAAAAACGGCAAAAGTTCAAACGCCGCTAACATCTTCATTTTTAAAGGAATCAAGACGTAACAAAAAAGGTTATACGTAATTTTACTTTGTCTATCAAATGGCTATCTCGGTTTTTTGAAAATTTTGGATTTTGGCCTACATTTTTTCAAAAAAAACTGACTTTTTTGGGAAAATCATTATAAAATCCAAAATTATAAGTCTATCGAAAAAACCGGAATATATGTCAGAGAAGTGGTCTATGTGCACCAACATACCAAATTTTAGAAGAATCGGTTCAAAAATGTGGGAGTTATTCAAAATTTTATGACGTCACGACACACAAAATTTTTGAAAAATGACTTTTTTGGAAGTTCTAGACCTCGAACGGAAACAAAAATAGCACCATTCGATTTGCCGTGAAAAACTGCATCAGATAGACACCTTTTTAGGCCTTAACAACCAACTTCAAAATTTGACCTCACTTGACCTGACCTTGACCTGACCTCGACCTGAAATTCATCCAGAGGTGGTCAATATCACTAATTGAGTGTGCCTATTGAATTCTATGAGTAAAATGACCCATAAAACATGTGTCGCACATGCCCTTTTCTATATTTTGTTTTTTGGTGACCTGACCTGACCTGACCTGACCTTGACCTTGACCTCTGAATGATATTGTATGCAACGAATATTGTCTTGGTAGCCTAAGAACACGTTTTGGGCGATCAGTCTCAGTCCATGACTCCATTCTTCGGTAACTACGGTGCAAGGCCGATACTGTAGAAACTTGCAATTTGTACCCTTGACCTGACCTTGACCTTGACCTCAAACTTTAAATTAAGTACATGTTTTTAGTATTTCGTGATGAGAGCTTTCGATTGGCGTTTGAATTTTCCAAATCGGACCATTAGTTCGGGAGATAACAGGGGGGGTAAAATTTACCCCCCCCCCCCCAGCCCCGCGCGTTCGGCTGGAGACCCCAGCCCCGCGCGGGTTAATACAGCAAGCTTCTAAAAAAAAAACAAGTTTCAGAGCTCATTTATCTGCCACAGTGGATAAGCTTAGCCTTTTACAAGGATCAGTTTAGTAGAACGCGCCCTTTCAAGCCATGCATCCTTGCTGACGCTCATTTTTATACAGAGCGGTGTGTTAGGGTCGGCCCCGTTATTACCTTTGACAACCACTGATCCTTGTTAGTTGAGTATATTCCTCATCTAATCTGGCAATTCAGAAGCTAAATTGTCATCCCTGACAAGACGCATCGGTGTATAAAATTTTGTGCACATACACATTACACAGCTTGTATAGTTATTTCTCGTACATTCGCCGGTATAGTATGATGTGGAAGCGTATGCACACATTCCCAATACATGCTTAAAAACAGGACTTATCCGTATATGTGTCTGACGCACTGTGCGATATCGTGAGCTCTCCAGATTAAAGGGACCCTCCCACCTTAACATTAGATTTGAGTTGAGATAGCCAAAATGGGGTCCCTGGCTCACAATTACCGGTTTCGGCACTCACAACATCGAGAAATGCCTTAAATCGGAAATATTGAATTTCAAAATTGCAGCATTTTGATTCAGAGGGGCTAATGCATAAAAATACCCCTCTGAATGTGTGACGTCAGCGCAGATATCTAACGATTTTTAAATGTTTGACTAAAACGTTTTGTAGCACGCGGTGGTATACGCTATTTGTGCGCAATATCTGCCGCAAACGCCGCACTTCTAAAATAAAGTCGCTAGAAACAGCGTAGATCCCAAAAAAAGTAAACAAAAGTAAAAGTCTAATATCTTGAAAACCGGTGAATATTTTTCGGTGAAATTTGGTAGATATTCGTTTTCGCTCTTTCTGAACCGAGCGACATCACTTTCATGCCAATTCATAAACTTTTTTGAAGGTGGGAGGGTCCCTTTAAGCCCAACAACCATGGTATCATATAAATCTACTAAAAATACTCCGTTTTTTCCACGTGCATTGATTTTGCTTAAATGTTGTTAGGGTCCTCTATTCGCAAAAGAAATCCGTCTAACTTTTTTGAGAAGCCCGGTATGTATAATATAAGAGGGATATCAGGCATTGTCAAACACATGTGGCGACCATGAGCCTTTAATTTTGTTACGCCAGGCTGTTCTTGCAAACATGACTGTGACGCATATAAAACTGATCGTCAGTCAAATATTGTATGTATGTATGTATGTATGTATGTATTTACGATCATGGGCGATCCACACATGGCATGGCGATTACTGCCCTCTATTGCTTTGCTTCCTCGTGAACCCATTCAAACACTCGCCAATGTTCCTATTTCTAAACACCGTACAGATTGCTGCTGATATATATTGCATGCATTTCTATGCCTACATACACACAGCATACAAGTGACCGCGAGCGCATTATGACATAAAGACTGAGGACATTCGGGTGCGGGTCGCCGGGTGGCCGGATGGAGGCCTCTGGGCGGTGGCTGAACGGTTGGTGTCACGGACGTCAGACCTCACCCAGGGATCCAGGGGATGGTCTGGTACTCGGTTCTGTATGGACTTAGACTGACGGAGCCACCGGGATGGCATCGCCCTCCGGCTGGTAACCCTTCTCGTCGGCCACCCAGTTGATGGTGATGGTCTGACCCTCAGGAGTCTGGAAGCTGTACGATCCCTGCATGGCGATTCCAACTTCCTCTCCAATTTGTTTGGGCTGTCCGGCCACGTCCTGCTGGATCGGGTCGGTGGTCTCAAAGCCATACTGGAACGAGCCGTCCTCGTTCATGGTCGAATCCATGCGCAGGATGCCGGCATCTTCCAGGGTCTTGAACTGGGGCTCCAGGTCCTGGGGCCGGGCGGCCGCCAGCACCACCAGAGAAGCCAGCAGGAACTGCAAATGAACAAAGTAAAGATTATCATTCTATTTTTAACAAGAGCAAGCAATTCAGGGGCATCTCTGCATATACCTGCAAGAAGGATTATGATGTATGAATGCAGAGGCAGTGGCGTACCAGTAATAAAAAGCGACGATTGATGGCACAATCTCTTTAACGGGGAATATTTGTTTCTGGTCCCTAAAAAGCTGTTTCTGGCACCTAATTGCTGATCAGCCCCAAAATGCTTATTCGACCCTAATATCTGAATCTGGCACCTAATTGCTTCCACACAGCCTAAAGTTGCCAGATCGTCTAGTTGAACTCCGTATTTGCTGTTTGCTGATTCAGCACAAAACCAAAACATCCAGCACCTATTTTATTCCACGTTTGCCTACCTAATTCGCGTAATCTTCCTGATTTTATGTATCCTAACAACATGAACGTTGCATTCGGTGATGTCAAGTGCCATTTTCGCCAGTGGAGATAATGATTAATGCCATTTCTAGCCAAAAGAGAATCACTAGCCAGCTATGGTGCAGCATAGCAAGACGCTCATATACCAGCCCGCTATGTAGAGACTAGAGATTATTGCACCCTCAGCCATTTTAACGTGAAAAGTTTGGATCCGTCACTTCCAGCCAGGCTCTCAGTTCATAAACTGGAGTAAAGCAAAATGTCAACTCTGAACAGACATGCCACGCAACCGGCCCTCTTTTCAATATTATTAGCTTTCTGCAATCATCGTCTGACTCCATCTCGATCAAACGCAGCATCCGGTTTCTAAGGGGCGTTTGACTGACCGGCCACACAATAACCAAAAACAAAATCAAAGCTTCATGCACACATATGACATAAGCAGCCCCCTCCAAAGTCATATGGCAGCATGGGCGTGACTTTTCCTACTAGCCCATAGGGTTGCGTGTTAAAATGCGACTTTTCGCGCTCGATTTTCAAGGTTTCGTAGTGTGGGCATCCACATACAAAGTATGTCAAAAGATAGCTACAACATTTTTATTTCCATTTTTGGGACGAAAAGTTCAAGCCCATCCAACCGTTTTCGAGATATTCGTCTATATATGACCCCATGTTTTTGATACATCGGAAGGTCCTGTGTTCGAATCTCGGACAGCTCAAAACTTTTATCGTTAATGTGCGGCAAACCATTGCTGCAAAGTAAAGTAGGGGTGAGCGCGCTGGTGATGGAGTGTTGTAAGTTGGTATACCTGACCTTTGATTCAAGCCGGATTTTGCGGCACCAACCTCATTTTCAGGTCAGGTCAGGTCACTGACCTATGACGTCATAAGTGAACCTCTGCACGGTCTAAAAAACGTCGTAACATAGCTACTCCATCACTTCAAGGAGATCTATCACAGGTAGATGAAACTTACAGAACTTATCAAACTCCCTTATTCTCAAAAGTCGTTAACTTCGGATTTCTCCTAAGGGTCACCTAACGTCAGGTCGGTCAGGTGATCTGGCCATTATAAGCCGATAGGGGGGGGGGGGATATACAGCTATTTTGGCGCTGACAGTGATCTTAGACGGAAAAGAGACAAATAGACTCAGAAAGACCTGCCGAATTGAATAACGTGCAACTTGACCTCATCATGAGGTAATGACCTGACTTGACCTTGGACGGAGGTCAACATCGTAAAATACAAAAAGCATATCATTCGACGTGGCTGAGCATCACGAACACGATGGTGTCAAAATTGCAGCTCTGATACCATTTTAGGCGACTACCGAACAATCCACTTCCTGGTATGCCAATGCTTTTATTATCTAAAGACGATGAACACTGAACATTCTCATATATGCAAACATGCCACTTTGGGTTACAGAGTAAGTGGTTCCCAATGGTACTTACTACACGTTCCACACATCACACTACCGCTCGTAATTGCAATGCAAATAAGCTTTGGCTCGTTGGAAATAAACTTTGGCATTGGAAGATGTCACAGTATTACACTAAACATTGACCACAATTAGATATCAGGTATCAATATCAGTAACATTCAGCTCATCCTCAACACATAACAATCAGACGGAGAACACTACGGTAAACCTCAAAGAGGTTTTGGCCATGGTAGGCAATGAGGCATAGCTGCGAGCAGGATCTTCGATCTGAGAAAACATGATGAAATTACATGTATCACACTTGCAATAAAAACAAACTCAAGTGATACTTATCTTTGAAAAATCAGAATGAAAGAACATGAACCTATTTGAAAACATAACAAGCATTATCAGAGGAATAGTTAATGCATGGTTATTTAAAAGACCTGTTAATATTAAGGTAGTGGATTGTTAACAGGATCTTAGAATAGGCGAGAGATGTTACCTTCAGAAGGGTTTCCTTTCGTGGTCACACATTATTGATGTTAACAAATGAACACTGGGTGGCGCACACCCTGAAAGTGACAGCTTCACACAAGCTGTTGTTATGTTGAAAACTAGGTTTCCTTCCTGTTCAGATTAAGACAGTTGATGGCACCTTTGGTTAGCTTTGTTCAAGGAAGCATTCATTTTGCCAGTGTCGGTAGGGCAGCCTGGCTACATATGTATAGGAATCTTGAGCCAGGCACAGCATACATGGTAGTGCATGTCTTGTCCTGAAAAAGGATCAGAGATATATGGCTAAGGAAGTTATGAATGGAATTGACTCAGGCTGCTCTGAGGATGATTGACCACAAAGACATGGCTATTGTGAAAGCCCTGAAATAACTTATGAACTGGTGTGTTTTGAGTGAAGTGGAATATCAAGAACGGCATTAAAAAAGAAAGAGTAAAAATTGACCTAAAAATTATCTTCCATGTTTAGTTTCAATCACCTAAATCTTACGCGTTTTCATACAAACTAAAATTACCAAGAAATTGCACAATTATCACTAACATGTGGCAACAAATGCTTCTTTCTACTTACTATCCACTTTCATGGATGCAGGATGCATGTGTTTTGATTTCATTATCATAGCAACACAGTTGTACGAGATGCTCACACAAAGTATTATGTTATATGTTGATGTTATTCAGCTAGAGCCTGGGACAGTGATATTGTATTGTTAAGTTTGTTCAAAACCAATCCCAAAATTTGCCAGTTTTGGGGGGAAATGACATCTAACTGAAATCAATTTTCCACTTTCATCTCCAATTTTCAAGAACAATTTTTCACTCTGAAATAAAATTTTGGGACTCTGTTCACTGTTCATAAGTCATAACAACAGCTTCATTTCTTAGTAATGATAGCTTTCAGAAGACTTCAGTCTTCCTTCATCAGCCTGTCAGGGCTCTAAAAATACATACAAACAAGTAGTGACCAACATAGAAAAGACAATACACAAATGTCGTACGAAAGCTGCCATTGCAAATAGATAAAGCCGGTGTGCGCAATCTTTGCAATACGATTATACCAAATACCTATGCTCACAGCTAAGTCAAAAGGTGTCGCCATGCATCACAATTGATAAAATTCCTTGAAACTTCTTTTTTAACACATTGTTACGCAACAGTGAAAGAATGAGAAAGCATGAGGCTGGCCCACCACCCAGTCAAGTACAGCAGTTTACAAATTTGCATACACTTACTCAGAAAGGCCTTTGTTCACACAATTCCATGCATAATGAAGAGCCAATTTTTTAATGCACACGATAGTTATTAAATACTTGGCCAGCACAATTTGTAAGTCTTTAAGTGTAGGGAGAACACCATGGAACCGCGTGAAACCACAAGCCGCCTTGTGTATAAATATGAAGCGCAATGTATTGAAACACGAGCGCCAGCTGCGCCGCGCTTCAGCGCAGCCATATCCTAGGATAATTTTCGGTATATAGTAAAAAGCTCCCAGTTCTAGTTGTTTTTCTAGATGATATAGTATAATTCTAGTATATACTAGGAAAAACTTTGGAGTACCCGACTCTTTAGTGCCCTGGACATAAGCAGAAACGGATGAAAAAGGCACAACCACGCGTGGTTGTGCCGTGGCCACGGCACAACTCTGCGCGGCAAACAACGGACAATGTCCCGCGCAAGATCCCGCGTTTCTTCAGCGGCCTTGAACGGAATGAAAACATTACCTTTTTTAGCTATTTGATGACGTCAAAAAATACAATACCCGTTTTAATGGTCAAAATCGAGACAATTACTCACAAAAATGTTTCCCTTTAAGCATTACAAATAAATACTTTTAAATATTTAAATGACATTGTTTTTTCAAACAAATCAATATTATTTGCTTACTTAAACGTCATATACAATGCTGAGATCACTACGGGGCTGTCTTAGAGTGTAGCTGCACTGGCAACCATTAGGCTAGACTCCAGGGGTCATTATACCAGAACAACATGATTCTACCAGCCAGTAGTTCATTTTTCTACTAGATTGGTGCTACGCTCAGCATTTAGGTGCCAGATTCAGAAAAAAGAGTAAGGCGTACCGATGAATAGGTGCCAGAAACAGCTAATTAAGGTCATTTTCCATGATTGGTGCTGGTATCCACCAAATAGGTGCTGAGGACCAATTTTGGGGCGAGTCAGCTTTTAGGTGCCAGAAATAGCTTTTCTGGGACGCAATTAAATGGCGTCCCTCTTTAACAATATATTATTTATTATGGTTGGCAACACATGCAGTCGCACCCAGAAAAGGCCGACGACCGCCGGCGTACTGCCTCACTATGTTTAATGGCTGATGCAGAGTTAAAGGCCTTTTTTATTTTTCCCTGATCCTTACCATTTCAGTTACGTTATGATAAATTAACTCCGACTCAAGATTTGTCAACAACATTTAATAACTGATCGTTAGGATATATGCAATGTGCTGCCAATTTTCCCTCAAGTGAAGGCGGATTAGGCATTGAGGTATTGTTAAATTGAGCTGACTTCCGTTATTTTGGACTTCACTGGTTTTTAATTGACATATATCTATTCCTATTCTTAAGTGATGCTTTGGACTAAAATTGAAATATCACAAAAGCAGAAAATGAAGATAATCAATGATGTTGGTGAAAGCACCGACAAGACAGCAAATATGTAGACACACACTAGCGAATGAAGAACAAGACAACTTACGAATTTCATGGTGGTGATTTCTGCGATTCGATGATCACTGATGACAGAAGAGACCACTGGTGGACTTTTATACTCGGCAGGGACGACGAGCCTAATCCGGCGGCATGGAATAGCGCAAGGAGCCAGTTTTGCGGTGCTTTATCATTGTGATGATGGCATTGGTTCTGATCGTCTGGCAGCGAGCCAGTAGTGTTCTGATGCTGCTCACTGTCGTTTAACCCTCGCACCGACGGGGGGGGCGGATATCCGCCCGCCCTTAGGTTTTTCGCGAATAGCGGGAAAACCGCGGCGCTACGCGCCGCGAAATTTGGTATGACTATAACCTCATCAATTTTACACATGGTGTGCAAGTTTGAACCTCCTACCTTTTAAGGTCAGGTCACCAGGTCACTTTGAATGACCCAACCTCAAGTCACTTTTTTGCAACTTTGTCACCGTGCCAGAGCTACAGTAGATGTCGGAGGCCTTTGAAAGTCGCAGGATATTATTAGGTCATTAGTTGCTACAATTTGTATATCTCGGAATTTTGATATCGGTGACCTAAGGTCAGGTCAATTTCGCGACCTCCCCATTATAAGTCAATGGGGGAAAAATCAACTCCCTGTTTTTACCACTAAAACGGGTCGGAATGGCCCCATATACCATACATGACTTCATATACGATCAACCTTCACTACCTTGAGGTCTGTTTTGCTGTTGGGCAGCTGTGAGGTCATGTGACGTCATCAAAGGTCACCAAAGGTTTTTGGCCAATAACTCCGTACAGGAACAAGATACAGCCGCGTGGATGGTCTCATTGTGTTCAGCTCGTCAAGACGCATCGAATGATATACATGATGACCTCGAGGTCACGTGACCTGAGGTCAACCTTTGACCTTGACCTTTCGAGGTCAACATATATATCATTCGATGCGGATTGACGAGAGGATCACGATGATGCCCTTAGTTTGTTCCTATCTTGACTAATTCGAAAGTTATTCGAGAAAAACTCTCTCCATATCTAGCGCCGCCATTTTGACTTTTTCGACCCCTGTGACGTCATCTTTGACCTGACCTGAAAATGACCTTAGTAAAAATTGTAGATCTTGGCCGTGCGTATCCGATGCCGTTTACCGCTTGTCGCTATCTTGCTTCGTTCTCGAGATCTCGGGGGGGGGCGGTCATCCGCCCCCCCCCCCCCGTCGGTGCGAAGTTGGCGCAGACCCCCGTCGGTGCGCGGGTTAAGAATCAATGCGTGGAAGTTTGGCAATAAGAATAATGAGATATGCAGTTAGTAAGCCATATTTGGATATAAGGATTCCAAGAACAGGATTCTCTTCCATATACCTACCGTCACATTGAAGTATTATGATAACAGCTAAATCTGTTATGACAACAGATCTAATAGGCGATGTGGTGGTCTGTGGTTGGACAAATCCCAGCGCGCGTACATACTCGATCATAATCAACAGCATGAAGTCGAATAAAATGTAAAACGACATTGAAATTGTTTTGCACAATATTTGTTTTCCTGCTGGCACCTTAGGTTGATCATGTTTTTGGTGAGTGGTATCATTTTCCATTTTTACCGAGTAAAATAATGTCATTTTATAAAAGATTATTCAGAAATTATGAACTCTGAGAGTCTTGAAAAAATAACTAAGCTTTGTCAACACATGACATCGGAGGTCAAGCTCGTCCTGGATTTAACTTCACGAATGCTTATCATTGTTTTGCTTTTTTGCACTTTATAGATTTATGTAGATGCGAAAAAATATGACAGCCGCGCAGGATGGTAATAAGTCTCCTCGATCCTCGATCCCAGGCGTTAGTTAGGCTGATTGTAGAAATCTTTATACGTGGAAGACATGTAGTGCTAATGTATCTGATAAGTGCTACCTGGACTGGCTTTGTCACAATCCTTTTTACTCTTAACAGGTAATTCACCTCTGGGATAGATGTGTAATGTGTATATTATAATAAGTATTCATGACTTGCCTCAAAGCTTTCAGCCGGGTTTATCCAACATCCGTCTATGCACGCTTCTAAATCCGAGTCCAATGGTTTTAGAGCTATGAAGCTGTAATTTACTTGCGTGACGGTAGTTAAAGTCTTGGATTAGGAGCCGCTGAGTCTGAGATGCACAGTGATCGGGCCCAATGGGTGGGAGACGGAGGTATATAGCGGAGGAGTCGGCGATCGGCCGACACTGGCCTGCGCGCTCCGACCTGGCTCGTGCAGCTACGTACGACACGGACCCGACTCTGGCAACGATGACAAAACTCGTGAGTAGAAAACGTCACAGAGTGCACTCATGCAAAGCGCACCAATTGTACGCACCTACAGAGAAACAACAGTGCGCGATCTGTTTGAGTTATAAGAAATATTATTTGTGTTAAAAATAAGCTTATAAAAATGAATTTCTAATAAATTGCTAGATAAAGCGATTCTATGCTTGCTTTGGCACCGGCGATATCCACACCTCTGTAATTTGTATTTACTTTAATACTTTGCACTAAAGCTCTCCAATATTAAACAAATATCATAGAAATTGTGTTTTGTGTAAGTTTTTTTTAAAGCTAATCATTATTATAATCATTTCTGGACGGTACGGTAAACACACATGAGAGAGCAAGTTTAACGAGCCATCGTGATGAATGTAGTTTCATTTCTGAGGCAGATATTTTTTTGTACTTCTAGGGCATATCACGAAGCAAAATTGATCTTCGTACTATGTTTCATAAAGCTGCATTTTTTATTAGATAAAAAAGCATCATGATAAAAAATGTAAAGAAAAAGACTTGTAAGGTTTTCCTTTTCGTGTTAAGGACATTAAATGTTTCATTCCTTTTCAGGTACTGGTCTGCTGTTTGGTTGCGCTGGTGGCTGCGCGGCCACAGGATTTTGTAGACGACTCCGTCATCTACCAGGAGCCACGGCCCCAGTATAGGACCTTGGAAGACGCCGGCATTCTGCGCATGGAATCGTCAATGAACGAGGACGGCTCGTTCCAGTACGGCTTCGAGACCACCGACCCCATCCAGCAGGACGTGGCCGGACAGCCCAAACAAATCGGGGAGGAGATCGGCATCGTCATGCAGGGATCCTATAGCTTCCAGACTCCTGAGGGTCAGACCATCACCGTCAACTGGGTGGCCGACGAGAACGGCTTCCAGCCGCAGGGCGATGCCATTCCGGTGGACGCCAACGCCGCCGCGCAGGCCGCCGCCTTCGCCAACGCGCCGCAGCAGGTCACCTTCGACGAGCAGTTCTAATGGACTCGGCTGCACGGAGCCATAACACACAGTCTGCAAACGGGTGACCTGACCTGGACTGACCTGAACTGACCTGACCTGACCATTGTTCGGCGACCTGCACCGGTTGCCACCTGCTGGGTGCTGGATGCTGGACGATGATATGCTCTCACATTTGCCGTTATCTCGGTTAGCTATGTGCAAGTGTACATAATGTTTTCTGCAATACAAAGCATCGCCAATGTGTATTCTAAGAAGCCTCATGTCGATTCCCTCAGATGTTTCAAAGTTCAAACATTTCCTGAGTGAAGCTGGCTGAGAAAATTCTACAACATAACTATATAATTGTTTCTGATGCATATGAAATAATGCTCGCCCAAGGCAATTTTCATAGTCCGGCAGTTGCTGGGGTATTTCGCCACCCACCGTTTGCTGGGGAGGGGGGGGGGCGTTAAACGTCCCTAGCCGATAACTCGAGAACCAATAGGCGCAGCGAAACGCACGAGGCGGCGAACGAAAGAACGCGACAAGGCGCTTCAAGATGAGTTTTTGAAAGCTGAACTTTGAGGTCAAAGGTCGAATCAACATCTCGTCAAACGCCTGAAATTGGGCTTTCAGTAGCATGGAGTTAGAACCTCTCCGTTATCTCATCTCGCTCTTTTAACCCTCGCACGACCAGGCCATTTCTCATAACACGAACGACCAGGGGGGGGGGGGGGGGGGTTGTTACGACCCCCCCCCTGGCGTTTCGAAACGGAAGGTCGTAGAGCTTAGCGGAAAAAACCAACGGATTGCTCTCAACGAGATCTCGCGATTGGTGGTATATTTTTTGGTCCTAGGTCAACATTTGACCTACTTTTGACCGGTCAAAGGTCAAATTTTCGGAAAAATAGACTTTTTTCAACTTTCGGCGGCGATTGCGGCAAAACGGTGGGAGATATCGACTTGAAACCTTCACTATCGTGTTCCTTGATCAATTCTCTATCGTTTGGTATGTATTTCGTTTCCCTAGTTCTAAAAATGGCGCGTTGGGAGCGCCGGAAGTCGGCAAGGTCACAGTCGGCGGCAGAAATTCGAAAAATCAAAATTTAAATTTTTGAAATCTGATTGTATTTTTGGATTTGGGAGGTCCATTTGCTCCCTATAGAAGCTAATATTGCTGCATATTCCCATTGAGGTGACAAGAATTAGCAAAATAGTGGTTCGGGCCATAGATATAAAGACTAGATAGGGCACCCCCATGTCGGGAGCGACTCGCGAATACGTAGCAGCGGCCGCCATGTTGGTGAGGGCGAGAATCTGCGGCGCTGTGTAAACACTATGGGAGGAGGGGGGTGTTTGGGACAGATTTTGTGGTATTTTTCGACCGAAAAGTGTTAATCTTTTTTACCTATGGCATTCTTTGGAATGAGTAGATTGTGAAACAAGGGCAGAAACATGTGTATTTATAGTAATGTAATTACATCAGCCCTAGACATATAGCCCTGAAGACGCTGATAAAGGATATGCGGCACCGAAGGTAGATGCAATTGGCATGCTAATTTAAGATTAAATTCGTTTCCCATTATGGCTACCATACTTTATATCTATGTATGCAGTATGCAATGGACAATGATCGACAATAAGTGCAATTTTAGCCCTCACCCGTTCGTAGTTTGTCAGCGTCTTACGAGTAGGGGAAGCCAGGGTGAACGGAGTGAACTCCAGCCGTTCGCCCCTCGACGGAGCAAGAACGGACAAAAATAGGTATGCTGTCCGCGATGTGAGTAAACCAGTGATACAAAATTTCAGGGTACTAGGTCAACGGGTGAACTCAGAGGTCAGGTCAAACACTGGAAATCGAACCAGTAAAGTCACTGGAGTTTGAGATCTTTCGCTATAAAATCGACCAAAACGCGTGAACTGTCGGCGAAATGGGTTACATCATTCCCAATCAACCTCATCTCGAAATCTAGCGAACCGGGTCACATAAGGTCATACAAGGTCAGCGACCTTAGATGACCTCGGATGGCCTTGACACATGGCGGGTCATGTGAAGTGTATTTATGGGCGCCGATCTCGAATCCCGTGTCAATCTTACTTTAAAAAATGATTTGCGGGCACAAATCCGCAAACATAATTAAGGATTACGAATAAAATGAGCAAGAGGCTCCGAAAACTGCCCATATGAAGCGCAGCCTTGACCTCGAGGCAAATGCACGTTATCTAGACATCAACACTAAAAAAACGCATGTAAAATGCATAAACATGCACTAGAAGGCAAGGAAATTCACCCGGATGCGGCAAATCGCAAAATCCGCTTATTTTAGCCGAACATGACCTGGCCCGAGCTCCGATGACCCATTCCTCACTTTGAATCAATCCGCGCCCCCTACAGGCACCGACATCGCCCTTGCAGACAGCACCGACGATAGTCGCACAGGCACGTGGCGAGCTAGTGTAACTGTAGCCGCGCCTTCAGCCACGAACACCAGTTTGTGCCGGATCAGCCAGTCACGGAGCAGAGACGGCCGGCAACGAATCGGCAATTAACAGTGCTACATATCGACACGGTCACAAGAGGCGAGGCGTTAACCCAGCGCCCACTGCATTGGTCGCCAGTGGACCCACTCAGTCACTAAGCAATCATCGACAAAATACGTCTTTTATCGGCCAGACATTGATATGTTCATTAATATGAAGTGTCCATCCAAATCCACGCTATCCGCCACACAGCAGCTATCGACGGTAGATACCCACTCCAGCGGCAGCTGGCCGCGACTCACTGACACCGGCTAGAGACAGCTGACCGCTGAAATCACCAACACTTCGGCAGGGTATGAGCGGGTCTCAGTCAGATCCCAGGCATGTAACCCGTCCCCACCTTAGCTCATCTGGCAGAGATGATGAAGAGGTGGTAAAGCTGTGTCATGTCGTCCGGCTGGATGTCGCTCACCAGGGCCTCCTGACAGGTGCTACAGCTGACAGAGTCGAGCGCCTTCTTCACCACGAACCCTGCGATGTAGGTGACGATGTTGCCCACCAGACGACAGCCCAGGCTGGAAGTCGTGCTCCGCGATGATGTGGAGTGCCGTGGCACCGTTGTCTGAGGTGGTGGAGGCCGAGGTAGTAAGGCTGGCTCCCCGTCCGCTGGTCGTGTGACCGACTGCCAGGATGCTGGTCGGGTCGAGGGCTGCCACTTTCCCTGTGCTGCCGGGCCGGACGCCGCAGCGGTGGAGCAGGTGCCGGAATATCCCGCAGAACTGTGCGGCACTGGGGTTGTTCCAGCCACCTGGAAGGTTCGATTAGTATCAATAAAATATGGCTAATAGTGTTTAGTGTTAACATACGCCAGGCACAAGTGTTGTATTTGTTGTTAACACATTGTTGACACACACGCAAACGCACACACACACGCACACACACACACACACATGTTGGCAATGGTAAAGCAGTCTCCGGGCATTTGGTAATAATTTTTTGCACTTATTCTGGTTTTAGTGACTGATGGGCCTTTACCCACGCATGACTGGAGGGTGGGGCTCTACAGAGCCCCTCTCCTGTTTTCTGCAATAAAATATTTACATTTATATATTGAAAAAATTAAAATATATATTTGTTGCAATATTTCTAAACCACTAGACGTGTCAATACGAAACTTGCAGTACCTTCGGCTGCATCAATCTGAAACATTTTATAGAAATAAAAATTGTGTAGCTACCATAGGTCGGCCGTAAATGACGTCAGAGTGATCAGTGAAGTCATATTCTGCCAATTTTGATGCAAGAAATTGAACTACAGCAATCGCTCTCGGTGACAGATAACCTGTAACAATATAAAAAAATGAAGAGTCTGTAGCTTTTACTTGCCAATGCAGGGTGATCTCTTGACTCTTGAGCCTCATCCCTGGTTTGTCAGCAATCAAATCCTGCACATCTATTTGGCATCTTGATTCTTGAGAGACTGAGAGGCAAATTTCAATTTCAAAAGATACTAGTCTTTAAAGCTGAAACATATTAACAGTTAGTCAGATCAAAACAAGGCCTGTAGCATACAAGTGTAGGATACTGGATTTGCACACAGTACACACTACAAAATACACATAGCAAACAGTGAGATTACAGTCATGGAAAAGCATCAGGTTTTTTAAATAATAGTTTACACAGACTTAAATACAATAATTTAAATGAGCTTCAAATAAAATGAGAAGTGGATTGAAGTACCTAACAAATAAGGGTATCCATAAATCTGGTGCCACCGTCGGCACATATAAGGTTGGTAGGTTGTAGGTGGGTAGGTTGTAGGTATGGAGGTTGTATGTAGGTTGAGGTTTGTAGGTTGTAGGTTAGTTAGGTTAGTAGGTAAGGTTAGGTCAAGTAAGATTATGATTTTTATCTTCCTTGGACTTCATATTTACTTGTTAGCACTTAGCATTGATGGTAACGCCAGATTTACTAATACCCTATTTACTGATACTGATAACAGGTGAGCCAAAAGAGCATGAAGTGTAGTTTAAGCTTTACAATGTGAAAACTAATTAGGTAATGACAATCTGAGTTTAGGTGCTCCAACTAACACACATTTTTACGTCACCCCTGTGCTGTTCATTATTGGGATCAAATGTGCGACACGGTTCACTGGTGCAGATATCACGACGTCTGGCATTTTCACTATCTATCAGCTCTGGTTGAGGGCATGGGCGCCGCCACCGGGGGGGACGGGGGGGACGCGTCCCCCCCACTCACAGAATGGAAGGGGGACGTCCCCCCCAAACTCATTACGGAGCGAGCGAAGCGAGCGTAGTCTTTCGTAGGTTAACGGAAATTTCTGAGTATGCCGTGGTCACGCTTTTGCTAGGCTTATATCTCAGCAACCACTTGATCGACTTACATGCGGTAATTTTTGTAGGGTAGCTAACGAGCATCGGACTATTCCCGATGCATGTGAGTGACCCCATATGCACGTGCCACGTGAAAAACGAAGAGGTGTCAGTGTTGTAACAATTTCAATATCTCGGCAACTACTGGGCCGCCATTGCGCTGAAAGTTGGCATGTAGGTAGGTATACCTACCCACTAGGCAATGCATATCCATGTGCCACAGTTGGGGTGCTGCTGCACGTGCGCACATGCAGGGGTCGATTCCAGATCTCGAGAACGGCTGAACCGATTATACTGAAATCTGATACATGGTTAGGGACCGGTTAGTAGGGTGCCGTGCAAAAGTCAGTTGGGACCCATTTTGCACGTGCGCACGTGCAGGGTGCCGCTTCCAGATCTCGAGAACGGCTGGGCCGATTGCGCTCAAATTTGGCACATCGTTAGGGACCGGTTAGCAGAGTGCAGTGCACAAGTTAGTTGGAGGTATCCCCTCGCAATTTCGCACGTGCAAGGCCCACTCCACCCTCTCGCTCGCTCCGTTGGTCGCCCCAAAAGGCGTTTTACTGGTTGTTATCCTACTCGAAATTTGATTAGGCCCTTCGGTCCAATGAGACCATTTCAGAGCCGCAAGTATGAAAGAATTAGTGGGAGACATTGGTCGGGGCAGCCACCCCAGTGAGCCACTTGGGATGAACCCGACTAATTGAACAGGCAGCCCAGCCCACTGGCACTCACTCACCCAGCAAAGGACTATAGCTCCAGTGGAGCCATTCCCGCATAGGATAGAGTTGCCCGTCCAGCCCAGAGCAAGGGGTTGCGGCGTGGAGGAGAAGGATTTGACTGTCCTGAGGATGGAAGAGATGGAACGGCCGGTGCCGAATCTGAGAGGGTCCAGGAGGTTTAGATACCTACTCAGTATATGGGGTGTGGGCCTACATGCAGATTCAGATTCAGATTCAGATTCAGAGGTATTCAAATAAGGTCCACAATAAACGTGGCTTTTCACTCATTCCAACTTATGTAGAGCAGAAAGGGAAGTTGGATGCATTGGTCTGACCCCTGCCACCTCGGCCAACAAAATCTCCAGCTCTTTTCCGACCTGTCATCGCGGAACTGCCGATTTTTGATATCGTGATCAACGTGTGTCGTATAACACGACTGGCCGAACACGGGCCTAATATATTTCGTCTAACCAGCCAAGAGCATGACTTTACACCAATCCGACCTCGAAGTCAAAATCCGAACATTTTCGAAGACTTCAACTCCGACTCTGGCCAACTCCGACTGATTCCGGCTCCGACCCCACACTTCTGCAGTCACGCTACACTAAATTTCCAGCTTCTAAGAAATAAGCTATACGGTTGACAGGACCACAAAACTTTGAGGCGACTTGACTACTTGATTTGGTTTTCCTGACCTAAGGTTTTCTGGTATCAAGCTTGTTACACGGTCTGCAAAATTAGTATTTTGGAGCAGTTTTGCCTAGTGTTTTTTTTGCCAATTTTCGCGGCGCTTCGCGCCGATTCGTGCACAACCCAAAAAGAGAGATTTGTGACTATACAACGCCCCCTCCCCCATGCGGGTATGCAATATGCATTACCTATGCAATATGCATTATCGATCATATTAGTGGCATACATCAGCAATTATACCGTGATACAACACGAGGCTTTGCCGTGTCAAACTGAATCGGACATCAGATGTGTATATAGGTAGGTACTCGGTGGGAATGCGGTCTATAGCCATTACTGTAAGGAAATACCTAAACATGGGTGTCCATTTCCGCCAAGTCGGGGGTGCCCGAGCTCTCCAAATTCCCCGCCGGCTCGGCCGGCTTGGCTTTGGAGCCTCAACAGACCGCGCGGGTCAAGGTCACCGCTAGGGCGGCGGCGGATTTGCTGCGCCCGGGCACCCCAAACTCGGTAGAAATCGACACCTATGTACCTAAACTACTTTCCTCAAACCAGTTGTTTTGCCACAGTTTTATGAGTTTTTAAACTTAAAATGGTCAGGAAATAATGAATATTTGCTAATAGATTTTATATTTATTTTTACATCACTATTTTCCATCTTTCGTAGAGGCTACTTACCTATATTGCAGCGGTAGCTGATTACGCGTTGACCAAGCATAGTACGTAACTCAAACCAGCTGAATGCTGATTGGCTAGCATTTTTCCGTAAGGGAATGGATTCCTCGGTAAGAGAATGACAAAGTGTAATCTATGCGAATGACGTCAGTCTTCAAACCTAAAATCGATACCGGTATATTTGGCTAGGGCGATCGTTGGGCCATAAAAGCTCCTGATTTGTTCTCGTCTCAGCTCAAGCTACAAAACTGCTACTTCAGTTCAAAACCCTATGTTAAAAGTGGCATATTTGCTTTAACCTTCCAGGCGGTGGGGGGGGCAATTTTTTGCCCCCCCTTTAGTTTTTTCGATATATCTCGAGAACCGCTGCGCCGATCGTCACCAAACTTTCAGTACCCTCCCGGGAGCAGCTAGCGCACATGGTGACCAAAATTTTTTCCAAAGGCCATGATAGGTTGGCCGCTAATGACGTCAGAGTGACGTCATTTTTGCCATTTTCGACCCAAAAAAAGGTTTCGTGGGAAGAGCTGTCAGGCCTACAGCTTTAGAGATACAGAAAAATGTTTCAGACATAAAAGATGTAAAATTAAAAGGGCTACAAAACTGCTATTTCGGTTTTTCGAATTTTTTGGACTTTGACCCCCAAAAATCAAAAAATAGATTTTTTGACTATAATAGCCAAAAAATCCAAAAAGTTTTTTGAATTTCGAAAAAAAACCGGAATATATGTGATAGCCCCTACCGCCTTCTATCTACATACCAAATTTGAGATCGATACCTCTTTTTTTGGCCAAGTTATAGCGAAAAAACTGTTGAAAATTGATGACGTCAAATTTTCAAACTCCATTTTTAGCAATTCTAGACCTCGTAGCGCAAAACAAAGACCACCATTAGACTCCCCGTGACGAGCTGCATCGAATCGATACCCATTTCATGCATAAATATCAACTTTGAAATTTGACCTTTTTTGACCTGACCTTGACCTGACCTCCACCAGAAAGTGACCTAAACCGTACCTGATGGTCTTATAACCAACACCATTGAGTTGGAAATGAAAAACTGGCCATAAAACATGCATCGCATAACCTTAGTAAAGTTGGGCTCATGTGGTGACCCTTGGTGACCTTTGGTGACCTGACCTGTGACCTGACCTGGTATGACCAGTGACCTCTAATAGCAACATATGTACTAGACAACCGACGCCTTATCGCTGATTTTCGACAAAATGCGTTTTACTCGGTGTTATAGCGCTTTCCCTAGAAGCCCCGTGAACGGTGAAACATTTTATCTTTGACCTGACCTGTGACGTCATCGGTGACCCTGAGGTCAATGAAATTTGGTTTCCCTCGACAAATTTGACAGGGCTATCGAACGCCGTTTGAATTTTCCGGATCCGTCCAGCAGTTTCGGAGATACGGGGGGGGGGCAAAAAAGTGCCCCCCCCCCCCCCCCCCCCCCACCGCGCGGAAGGTGGCTGGTAGGCCCACCGCCTGCCGGGTTAAACGTTGAATGCATCCGACCGAAAAAGCCACGGTAAGAATGTCTACTTTTGGGTTTTCAGTCGGTCAGTCCGTCCCCCCCAGTCAAAAATCCGTGGCGGCGCCCCTGGTTGAGGGTGAGCGTGGTATGCCACTGCACTCTGAACCCAGAGCGGATAAGAGCCCCCGAGGCATCTGGCATAGTGCATGGATTTTTCGTTTGGCACTGAACTACTATTTAATACTAACTGATGACATTAAGTAAAGTACTTATTTAAAACCTATAATCATAAAACCTTCTTACTTCATAAATATTGTCCATTGAAGGCAACAGTAGAAAGTGAGCAGGCAAAGCAAGTGTAGGTAATGAGTCTGCTTTCCGCTGCCAATGTTCTGGTACCTATCTAGGTAAGCTTTCTTTGTGAAAAATCATATGACTGATGCTCTATCCATGCAAGAATAATTAAAGGATTGTGGTGTGCACAAAAAAAAACATGGGAACTGAATTAAATCTAAAACAGGCATGCCAAGCAAATCTACCTTTGGTGCCGCCTATTCTTCATCAGCGTCAACAGTGCAACATGTCTAAGGCTAACGTAGCCAAATTACAATAGATAAGCATATTTCAGCACTTGTTCCACAATCTACACATTCCAAAGAATGCCGTGAGCAAAAAAGATTAGCACTTTTCGGTCGAAAAATACCACAAAATCAGTCTCAAATACCCCCCTCCTCCCGTAGTGTTTACACAGCGCCGCAGATTCCCGTCCTCACAAACATGGCGGCCAGTCGCACGCACTAAAACACTGCCAATGTCCCATCTAGTCTTTTATATCTATGGTTCGGGCGCTTTTCAAAAATAGTACCGGACGCTGTTCCTCTTGTGACGTCATAGCTCCGTGACCTGACCTGACCCGGTCAAATTTCTTATACCATATGATAGCCAATACTTGCCCCAACATGCATAGGAAGTTTCATCACGATCCATCAACCGATGTCCGTACCACCGGCAGGAAACCTCGGGCGTTGGCACTCAGTTTGTGAAAATCCGGCCGGAGGCTGTACCTCTTATGACGTCATAACTCCGTGACCTGACATGACCCGATCAATTTTTTTCGGCAAAAGATGCGCAAAGGCTGCCCCAGAGGGTATTGAAAATTTCAGCCCGCTACGACAAGCCGTTTAGCGTGCACTTCGAAAAAACCTCAGGGGGGGGGGGGGTTGATACAACCCCCCCCCCCTAGGCGTTCTAGGGTTAAGCGCCGAGATCACCCTGCGCTGTATCACGACTTACTCGATGTCGACTGGGATTATGTTTTCTCTGCCGAAACCGTCAGTGACAAGTGGCATGCTTTCTTGTCGTTCTTCGTACCTGTTTTTGATGTCCATGCCCCAATCAAGCGTGTGTCTATCCGTAACCCGACCGCTCCTCCCGTCTCCGCCGCCACCCGTAACCTCATGTCTCAACGTCGCGCTGCGCTTTGCCATCTAGGCCGCAACTCGAGCGTATATAGAGACCTAAACCGCTCAGTCCGGGCGGCAGTGCGTCGAGACAGGCGAATAGAGATACGGAGGGAAATTGGGGAGCGGGGCCCCAACAAAGTTTGGCAATGCATCAGGTCAGTGGTAGCCGCGAAGAAGGACGGCCCAAACGTCCAGCCCGATCTATCTGCCGATGAGTTAAATTCATTTTTTGTATCTGTCGGTCCTTGTATCGCTGACGAGATCCGAGCCCAAAGCACTCCCACCGATTTGGATGTGCGTCTCACCCGTGTCGGCGCATGCAGTTTTCAACTTCGTGAGATAACGCTGGGGGAGCTCGAGCGGATTATTCTCAGCATGCGTAACTCGAGTGCCTGCGGCTCCGACAACGTCTGTGTCCGCATGCTGAACTTCGGATTCCCCGCTATTGGTGGTGTCATCTTGCATATTATCAATACCTGCTTAATCCAATCTGACATCCCCGATTCATGGAAACATTCCATAGTTCACCCTCTGTTCAAGTCCGGTAACCCTTCAGACCCCGCAAACTTCCGACCCATTTCCCTAGTTCCTGTAATCATGAAAGTAGTTGAACGCATTGTCCATCAGCAGCTCTACGCCTACCTCTCCCATAATCACCTTCTGGCATCCTTCCAGCACGGCTTCCGCCCCCGGCACTCCACGGAAACCGCGTTGCTGTCCGTCACTGAACACATCCTGGCCGCCACTGATAGGGGGGATTTGTCAATGCTAGGCCTTCTCGATCTCAGTAAATGTTTTGACGTGATTGACCACGATCTTCTGATGCAAAAACTGATGTTACACGGCATTGAAATTTCCTGGTTCGCCGCCTATCTACATGGACACACTCAGAACGTGTCTTTGAAAGATGTATCCGGACGTAGAGTGCTGTCTAGGCCTCTTTCTAATGCCATGGGTGTCTTCCAGGGCTCTGCGTTAGGGCCGCTTCTTTTCACCATTTTCTCTAACAACTTATCGCTATACGCGGGCGACGCAAAAGTGTTTCAGTATGCTGATGACACTCAAGTATTGGTTAGCGGTCCAGCTCGGGACCTCGAAGTTCTCATCTCGCGCATGGAGGACTCGCTCGCGTCTCTCAACGACTGGTTTTGCGCTAACGCCCTCAACGTGAACGCAAGTAAAACACAGCTTATTGTATTTGGCACTCGTCAAAATCTACGTAAATTACCAGACTTTAGAGTACCATTCCGCGACGCAGCGTTGCAACCATGCGCACAAGTCGGGAACCTTGGCGTCACTTTCGACAGCACTCTGCCATGGGACGCACACGTCTCTGAACTCTGCCGCCGGTGTACGGGACTGTTGATTGGTCTTTCACACGCGCGTCACTGTCTCCCAGATGGCATCATTCGAACGCTCGTGACGGCACTCGTTGTATCGCGTATCCAGTACTGCCTTTCAGTTTATGGTAATGGGTCCCAAAAAAATCGATCGACTCCAAAACATTATTAACTTCGCCGCTAGAGTTATTTTCGGCCGCCGTAAATTTGACCATGTCTCCGACCTGCGAACAAAATCCGGGTGGTTGTCCCCGCGCGGTAGGTATGTCCGATTTCCACACCCTTGTTATCGCACACAAGGTCATACAGCGCCGAGAGCCCGAGCAATTAGCAGCCCTGTTCGTCGCTAATAGCGCTATCCGCGAGAGACCATCCAGGCAAGATCACCTCTTCCATCTTCCCCGTCCGCGGCTGGAAACGGGCAAGCGGCGGTTTGGCTATCAAGCTGCAGCTCTGCTGAACAGCCTGCCACCTCACCTGTCGCAGCTGCCTCCCGCCCGCTTCGCCCGCGCTGTTAAAGCCGCAATCGTGGACGATGAATCAGCACATTGTCGCTGACCAATAGGAGGGGGGTGGGTAAGAGCGATGAGGCTGTCCTGAGAGTGTTTTGTCCTTGTTTTGACGTGAGTGAATGTGCAAATGTTTTGAATGATTAGATTAGCAACCGCGGATACGGATTCTGAGCAGTAATCGCCACGCACTTTGTATGTGGATCGCTCTTAAATGTAAATACAAATACAAATACAAATACAAATACAATGCCTCGCACTGGGCATCTCTCGACATAAATTCTGTGAAAACTGTGCACAATCCTTCATAGAAGTGCTACACGAATGTCAGCTTCATGTATGTAGAGGTCAGTCAAGCAAATACAAATCAGGTAAGCGTCAAGGCCAGGTCAATCAGGTAAGCATATATCACCGAAAGGCAAAACTGCAGTATTCGCAGCATATGACACATGACCTATGGGTACTTTTAGGCGTAGAACACGATTGTGACATTGATTGTATCATACGAGTACGTGTTGTGTCGAAGAAGATCGATTTAACCCCCGCATGTGTAGGGGGTTGGATGGCCCTCGGTTTTCTCGAATAACTCGCGCAAAAAGCGGAAAATCGCGACGAAACGTTTTGCACCCTCGAGTTATCAATTTTAAATCGACTCTGAAAATTTCATGACTCTGACCCAATTGACTTTTGACCTGTGACCTATTTCTCGATACCATGTTTGCCCGGAATCGCGGTTCAGCGTATGTCAGCTCACATTATTCGCGCGTTTCCAGTCTTTTTGTGATTGTAAATGCTCAAACATGTGAAATGATGTTCGTCCCATGAATTACGGCGGGTGTCAAGGTGACCTAAAAGTCAGGTCAGGTCATTGACCTTCCATGATATCGGTTCTATTCTTCGAGTTTTACACGTTTCTAGGGTAGTTTTTTTCGGGCTGATTTCGAAGTTAGCATTCATTTGAATATTTACGAAGTAGTTTTGGTGCCTTCGTAACATGTTACGACGCCGTCAGTGGTAGCTGACACCTACTATGGATAGCCGGCAGGACGCCTACTGGTTGACCTGACCTGACCTGACCCGACCTGGCCTAAATACATGAAAACATCATCTATGATCAAAACTAAGATGAAATACGTGATCACTACCCCGAACAACCCCATAGCAGCTTCACAGTAACACAAGTACAAGATTCTTACCCTCAGGGGATCTTTGGCGCATATCAACGAGTGCGCAAACCAAAATGAGCCTGATCGGACGTGTTAGCCGGCGGCAAGAGCCTAAATTGTGAACAAGCCAAAACAAAATGCTGATAATTTTTAATTTGATCTGACTTGTGACGTCATCGGTGACCTCAAGGTCAATGAAATTAGTTTTCGTCCGACAATTTGTCGAGGGCTATTACCCGCCGTTCGTTTGAATTTTGACAATCGGACCAGTGGTTTCGGAAATAGGAGGGTGGGGAGAGGGGGCTCTGTAAAGTCCCCCTGGCCCAGTCAGCCGCGTTTTGGAAAATACCCCAGCCATGCGCTGGTTAATGGACGTGTCTGAGCATGGAAAACACGATGGTGCCAAAGTCGCGGTTCTGCGAACATTTTTAGCAAAGCTCATAAAACACGAACCTGTACTTTGGTGCACTTGACCTGAACTCAGAGGCCACCAGTCAACTTGAGACCTTAACATCGGGTAACAGTAGCTGTGTCTTGTAACGTCCACACGCTCGTTTCTTTTGCGAGGCTCTTGCTCCATTGGTGACGAAACGGCGAGGGGGCTGTACCCCACTTCCCCTTGGCCGGTACGTATGAAGAAAACTAATAGGTCCGGCGAGGGTTTAATGGATCAAAATACTCTCCCAGCAAAGTCGTTAGGTAAATATGCAAAGTATTGCATGTATTGCAGAAGTCATCGACATACACGACAAGCACTCTTCAAAGACAAAAAAAAAAGAATCGAGAAAGTGTAACATCACTTCATCTTAAACAGTTGGCAGAATGGCACTACTGGCGGCGGCCACCACCGGTTGGAAGTCACTCCAGGTCAGTTCAGGTCAGTCCAAGTCAGGTCACCCGTTTGCAGACTGTGTGTTATGGCTCCGTGCAGCCGAGTTCATTAGAACTGCTCGTCGAAGGTGACCTGCTGCGGCGCGTTGGCGAAGGCGGCAGCCTGTGCGGCGGCGTTGGCGTCCACCGGAATGGCATCGCCCTGCGGCTGGAAGCCGTTCTCGTCGGCCACCCAGTTGACGGTGATGGTCTGACCCTCAGGAGTCTGGAAGCTGTAGGATCCTTGCATGACGATGCCGATCTCCTCTCCGATTTGTTTGGGCTGTCCGGCCACGTCCTGCTGGATGGGGTCGGTGGTCTCGAAGCCGTACTGGAACGAGCCGTCATCGTTCATTGACGATTCCATGCGCAGGATGCCGGCGTCCTCAAGCGTCTTGTATGTGATCTCCTGGAGGATTGGGGAGTCGTCGACGAAATCCTGCGGCCGGGCCGCGGCCAGGGCCACCAGACAGAAAACCACGAACTGAAATGGGTCAAACATTCAGAGACAGTCGAAAAAAAACGTTGGGCGTCGTTTTGGTTGACAGGTTAGCCTAAACACAAAGGGATATGGTACTGCGATATCCATATCTTCCTTCGATCATGAGTTTTACTGATATTTCCATCTTAGTTTTAGAAGATCAACTGCTTATTATTAGACCCATATCATGCTAAAAAGCATGGATGTATACACATTGCACAATCATATGGCCAGTACATTCATTTCGATCTTAGTCGCACAAACTTATGCATTTAGCTATCATGCAAACTTTAAAATTATCGTGAGCACGAGAACGGGCAAATCGCTAGCGTTTATCTCTCTCGTTCTCGCTGTTGTTTTGCTACTCACCAGTTTCATAGTGGATGTTTTTGAAGCTCCTCGGGCTCTCGGAGATGCCGGCACTGTACTGTGAACGTCGACGGTGGCTCTCGGTTTTATACATGCCCACCATCACCAGGTAATCCTCTAATGTCGACATCAATCCTTCAAAATGCACGCAGTAAACCGTCACTCGGAAATTAAATTACAACTTTACCATACCACGGACGTCAATTGGAAGCCTCAGCTTTGAAGAGGATCCCGTGCGTAGCTAATCCGTTCGGTAGAAAAACCAATCTTCACCCCTGACAGGCCTTCACGCGTTATGTAAGAATCCAGCCTTAAAGGCGTGACAAACCAAATAATATTGATGGCTGGTAAAGCCGCTGTTCCCCTTCAAGACTTACAAGTTATAGTAGCTAAAGAAACAGGGTACTGAGGGCAGGCGCGGATACAAGGGGGGGCCATGGGGGCCATGGCCCCCCCCTTGGCCGATTTTTTTTCAAAAATAAAATAAAAAGTTAAAAAGCTGAAAAGGGGGCCTCCTGAAAATAAAGTGGCCGAAATCCGATGAGTTTTTTTTTAACCTACCCACTTAGTTATTTCTTAGAAGACTAGCTGAGAAGACTTCTTTGTTAGAAGATTGGTAAAGCTTTTCATAACTTGGAGGTCTCTTATACTCACAGAGATGACCACTTTTACAGGGCCTCCTAACCTGCACAGAGGGCCTCCAAGCCTGCACAGATGTCCTAACAAACACAAAATCTCTTAGCCTACACAGAGGCCTCCACTCGCATCCGAACAAAGGGCCTCCTAGCCAACACAGAGGGCCTCCTAACTCACACAGAAGGTCTCCTATCCTGCACAGAGGGACTCCAAGCCTGCACAGATATCCTCTTCGCCAACACAGGACCTCTTAATCTCCACAGAGGGCCTCCACTCGCATCCACACAAAGGGTCTCCAAGTCTGTACTGAGGGCCTGCGCTCGCATCTGCACAGAGGGCCTCCTAGCTATCACAGAGGGCTTCCTAGTTCACATACAAGGCCTCCTAGCAGGGGCGGATCCAGGGGGGCGATAGGGACTATAGCGCCCCCCCCCCCCCGGGCGACTTTCTCATTTTCTTTTTTTTTTTGCAAAAAAAAGCATGATAGGGGGCCCCCAAAAATAAAGTGGACGAAATCCAGGCTTAAACTTTTGGGGGTAGGTAGGGCCCCCATCGATGGGGGGCCCCCGATTCGGAATAGCCCCTCCCTTGGCAAAATGCTGGATCCGCCCCTGACTGAGGGAGACCCTTTGAAGCAGTACACTGTACAATGTGTATTTTTGAGGCAAAACAGAGCTGCTTGCACTTTAATTCCGTGCTAGTTTTTCGTATGCAGCTCAAAGCTCTCATCAGAAGCTTCCTGTCACGTTCTTTCGTTTGCAGCTTCGTGCGTTTCGCTGCGCTTATTGGTTCTTGAGTTATTGGCTGGGGGGCGTGTAATCCCCCCCCCCCCCCAGCAACTGGTGGGTAGCGAAATATCCCATCAACTGACGGGTAAAACAAAGTAACTTGTGTGGGATAAGTGAAGACGATTGCGCATTTTCCCACCAACAAGTGTTTGCCGTTTGTTCTCAAAGAGATACTCTGAATCGCTGACATACTTGTGACGTCATTAGCCCACTGGTCGTCCGTCTTAGCCGATAGACAGCCGACACCGGAAACATACGTACCGTGGCGCGTTGATTAGCGTCTAGCGAGTTCTCTCTGCACCTGACCTAGGGGTAGCACGTTTGGTTCCTAGGATATCAGCGAACGAGGTTAAAGCCCAGCTTAGGGATCGACGGCCCTTGAGCTTTCGGGGACATAATACATAAATAGATATCTTTGGACATAGGACATTTAAACAATGAACATGTCTATGAAAATGGACGTCTTACGTCTCTCACAAGGGATACAACTCACCTGCAGCAGTGGTATACACTTATACAGCTATAGGGCTAAGTTATGATTAATCGAAGAATGCGGCTTTTCTGCTTGAAACGCATATTTTCAAAGATGATCGTCCTTAGCTCGGTTAGAAGCTGAGTGTTGTGCTAAAAGTAGTTTGAGAGAATTGAAATTGTCCACTCTTTGAAGATCAATGTCGTCACATACAGTTTTCACGTGTTACACACTAGATGGCATTTCGTAAACTCTTCTCTTGAAGCGAAGGGGGTCGTAGGTATGGAAATCAGCAGGTGTTTTGACTGAAGCTAGTGAGACAAAATTGCGTATATTACTGCGGCTCAATGCATACAGTGGGTTGGCTTGAATCAAAACTCAGTCAGCGCCCAAACCTGGCAAATGTCACACCCACGTCCCACCCACACCTTCTCCCATTCTCTGGCTCTGCGAACCCAGCGGGTGTCACTCTCCCTCTCATATCTGCAGCTCTCGGAGCTGTGCCGCTCCCCGGCCGAGTCCCGCGGCTGAGGACAGCCCGACCCGGCGGGGTCGCCGGGCGGTCAGCACACAGAGCCATACAAATGACACCGGACCGTGTGCGAATGGAAATCAGCCGGCCACCACGTGACCTGACCACGTGACACCACGATGAATGCTCCCCTCAGTGCAGGCGGGAATTTACATAGTGGTGCGTCTGGTGGCCGGTGGGTCGCCCATAGGGCCCGGCCTGTCGAACGCGCCGGTATAAAAAGGTGGCCAGCTGGGAGGTGTGCAACAGTCTCACCTGTGCCCCCCTCCCATCGAGACCATGAAGCTGGTGAGTGACCTCCGAGCCCATGGCATACCGCACACATTCAAACAGTCGAGCTGTGAGCCATGTGAGAACCAAACCCCTGCGAGAACTGAGATTGTGAAGCATTTCTGAATGGAAGCCTTCGGCTAGAATAGTCATAGTAAATGGTCGTTTTGGTTTCGGCTTTCTTTCGCTTCATGAAAGGTACATTTACATTGTACCATTTTCGCTTGCCTGCCTTTCAAATGGTGACATCACTTTTGAACTGTTCGTCTCCAAGTCTCGTCGATGTGCCGATATTTGAACAAATTGGCAATTAGTTACTCCCTTTGCAAGCTGCCAGAAAACAGCAATGAGGAACTATTTCTCTGATGGGAATGTGACTGTCTCGTCGTCCATTCACGCCCCAGTACTGCGGACTGCAGATTGTTGTTCAAGTAACCACCAGTTCAAGTACCTCTCAGCTCTATGCCACCCACGTGCTTGTGCTGCCGTATTCTCACTACCCGCTGTCTGACCTGTCCACCAGGTGATCCTCTGCCTGTGCGTGGCCGCGGCCGTGGCGAGGCCCCAGGACACCCCGCCGGCGGAGCTTCTGCGGCTGGACAGCACCCAGAACGAGGACGGCTCCTTCCAGTACGCCTTCGAGACCAGCGACCCCATCACCGTCGAGGCCGCCGGACAGGCCAAGCAGATTGGAGAGGAGATCGGTGTCGTCATGCAGGGCTCCTACAGCTTCGAGACCCCTGATGGTCAGACAATCACCATCAACTGGGTGGCCGACGAGAACGGCTTCCAGCCGCAGGGCGATGCCATCCCGGTGGCTCCGGCGGTTTAAACGTGATAATTCATTGGCGCCGACTCACTGATCCATTCCGACCCCGCACGGTTCGTCCATGTTCATTTAGTTGTTTTCATTTTATTGTATATTGCACATGTTCGCTGCCGAATACATACATCGCGGCCACATGAAGCGTGTGAAACCGACACGGGGATGAGCCAGAGTAGGACTGGCCTCGAACAAGGCACTGAGCAGTGAAGGCCTGCTCACTGAGCAGCGATCCAGATGTGCTGGTCCTAAGGATAGTGAGCACAGCTGGAGTATGCACTGTTGCACTGTTCACTTTAGCAGCTATATTCTGTTGTTGGCTTGTTTTAATTGTAAAAGCATTAAATTTAAAAGTTTTTTTTTTTGCTCATGAAGGCCTCATAACTCTGAAACATGCGACTTTCACCCTTTTTGCGTTACTGGGCTAGGTCCTTCTGGTCAATCAAACCATTTCAAAATAACTGGTTACTGGGATGAGAGAATGTGTGAAACATTCGGCTGATATGTCTAACCGCTGGTAGCAGCTGAACCCATTCCGTGGGACAGGCACCCAGCGGATGGGCATGAGTGATTACCAACCATAAAAGCGCCACTCCGTTGTAAGATTCCTTTCTAGGAGCTATCCTTACGTACCGCTTGCCTGATTGGCTATCAGCACGAGTTAGAATATCTTAAAAAATGGGATATCAAATCATATTGTGTAAAAAGACTCGGATACTCTGCTACACTGAATGAATGAATGAATGAATGAACGTCATGTGGGAGGCGTAACACTGGAAATTCTAGTTTTCAACTTTAAATCGCAAGGAATCGCACATAATTGTCCAACAGTTTCCCGTTAGCACTTTTCATGACTAAGCATTGGGCCCCATTTGCTTGAATTTGCTTGAAACAAGAAGCATAGCGGATATTTCATTCGAAAGGTGAAAGCCAAACCAGGAAACAAACTGAGGGCAGGGGGCGTTTTCACCCCCCTCAGGTTTTTCTTTGCAAATATCTCAAAAACGGCAGCGCGTAACGCCGCCGTTTGTGGCACACCTCTTCATATATCTTTTACGCACAACTTACAGACCCAGGGCAATTAAGGTCAGGTCACCGTCACGTCAAGTGACCTGACCTCCTAAAAAGTTTCAATGTCCGCCATCTACACCGAGTGACCGATCGCTTTCAACATTTGTGGTTGATGAGAGCAACAGTATGTACAAAAAGTAGGTATGTCTCGGGATTTCGATATCGGTGACCTAAGGTCAGGTCAATTTTGCGACCTCACCATTATAAATCAATGGAAAAAATTGAAATGCGCTTATTTTGGACGAACATCATTGTAAACACTTTCAAACATCTCATTACAAGTAAACATGACACACTGAACCGGAAAACGACACCCGCGGCCTCTCCTTATGTCCCTGAGGTCATCTCAGGTCGCAAATGTTGTCTAGTAGTTTTTCGCTAATTACTTCAGATAGAGGTATGCTAGAGCGATGGAAACGCCTTAGATGTGTTCGGCTCGACAATACGGATCGACTGATATGCAACATGACCTTTTCCGGTCAGGTCATGATCTGGACCCGAGGTCAAATTTTCTAATTGACCTTTCAAGGTCAGCTTATAGTTCATTCGAAGTGTCTCGACGAGAGAAACACGATGCTGGCAAAAAAAAATGTCGAGACCCTCTTGAGTCAAAAGTTATTGAAAAAGAGTATTTTTCGTAAAACGGCTATTTTTCAGTTTTTTGCCCTCTGGAGGCTAAACCGCTGGGCTGAGGTCAAATCTGATGACAAGGAGGCAAATCCCGTCTTTGTCTTGGTTTCATGTTGCATCTAAGCACATAGGACGCGGTTGATAAGCTTTCTTGGCCAGGTGGGTGGATTTTGCATTGCAATGCGATGCAAGCAGCCTTCAGTTTGTTTGTCGCGAAGCTATTGAATACGCCACTCTTGCTTTCTATGAGGCGATCGGCTGCGATCAAGGATGTGTTCAATGTCTCCGCCATTTACATGCGGTAACCTTGCTAACCTTTTACATAATGCATGCTACCAAATATGCACACCCTACATTCTGGACGGCAGCATTCAGGTCACGTTCATGCATTTGAACAGCCCATGATGTTGATTTTCTTGATCCCGTTTTATGAAGCTCCAACTTTAATTTACCCTCCTTCGTTACAGATGCTTTGTGAATAATTTGTTGAAATATTTTTGAGGCATATATTGTAGCATTCAAACACATGTATTACATCAGCACGATTGTACCAATGAGCGCTCTGGACTGGCTCCAGCCGCCTGTGTGCCCGCGTTAGTGCAGACGGGGCCGCTCCTATCACAGCTGACGCGGCCTGAGACACGAACAGAGACACGAACAACGCGGAGAGACACGAACAACGCGCACATCACAATACAAACGGACAAAACACGAACGTCCGACAACCTCACGAGTTACGCAACTCGCAGCTACGCGATACAAACGAAACACGACACAGACGGAGACGGAACACGAACATCCGACCTCATCGAGACACTCGGCTCGGCACGGGGTGGCAGAGACGCCCGCCGACGCGTCACCAGCGCCGCCGCTGCGCCTCCACTGTCACCTGCCAGGGCCGAGATATTGTCCGGTGCGCCATGTATGTAATAAACTACACGGTCAGGGACTCATAAAAACAAAAACATCACACGTAATAAGATAATGCCCTGACGCGGATCTCTGAGGTGCCCAGACATGCTGCGCCGGCAGCAGCCAATCTCCCACGGTAACTGACCTCCGGCCAGCCGCCTACGACGGCAGGTGGTCGCCCTCCGCTTGGAAGCCGTTCTCGTCGGCCACCCAGGTGACGGTGTAGGTGACGCCGTCGTCACCGACGAAGCTGTACGATCCGCGCATCACGGTGCCGAACTCCTCGCCGATCTGTCGCTGCTCTCCCCTCACGTCCACCGCCTGGCCGTCGGTCTGCTCGTAGCTGTAGGAGAAGGAGCCGTCGGGGTTCTGCACGTGGCTGGAAAGGAGCACCTCGACCGGCGGGTCCGGGGGCGAGTCTTCCTCGGCTACCGGCGAGCCCTCCTCGACCGCCGGCGAGCCCTCCTCGACGACCGGCGAGCCCTCCTCGACCGCCGGCGAGCCCTCCTCGACCGCCGGCCGGCCCGCGGCGGCGACCAGCAGCGCGGCGAGCAGCAGCTGAGGGTGGGAGGCGGTGGTCAGTGATCTGAGGAGGAATCCCAGGATAAGTAATCGGTAGGGAGGTGAAACACAGCTAGACACTGACATGGTGCGTTGTTTAGATAAGACACTCATCAAGTTCACTTTATACCTTGTGCTAAGATGCATTTGAGTGATAGCAGAACAAATTTTTCACTCCCGAGCGGTAAAGGAGCAGGGTAGTAAGCAAGCAAGATATCCTGAAAGGTTCTGATCACTTCGATGTGCCCAAAATGTTAGCACCTGTATGTTGAAGTTTTACTCTAATCGGAATTAACTGGAAGATAATGAGTTAGTTGCAAGTAAGATACGCTCTAAACCACTACGGACCGGTGACCTACATGCTATCAATGACATCTGCAATCGACCGAGTCCTAAAGAAAACAAGCACATCTACAACACGCTTTACATCACTTTGTGATATTGAAACTTCAACCACAGCTCCTACTTACGAGTCTCATGTCCGGGTGTCTGTGATGGTGCTGCTGATGCCCTGGGACCGACTGGTGTCCTCTCCACATCCTCCTGCGTTATATATAGAATGTCCCGCCCACAAACACACATGAACTCCGCCCGGGGCGGCGCCCAAACTCGGGCCTCGGTCACTCGCCACACCGCCCGCGGCTTCTCGTCATAATGTGCGTGAACTGTGCGTGCTGGCGTCGGTGAACAGTCAAGGTGACGGTCACTTCCCAGGCGCCGCCGCCAGAGCCGCCGCCGCCGTCGCGTCGCCCTGTTCAGAAGACCGATGGGCGCGCCTGACGGCCCGATACGGCGTCACCGGAGACGGCGTCGGTGCGCGTTCGCCCCGGGGCGGTGCGTACGGTGCGAGTGGGCGTCAGGTTTCGTCAGTGTTCCACCGGGGTCAGTGGACGAGGGTCATGGGAGGGAGAGGTGGGTGCTGTGAACCATAAGACCCGACTGATCAGCTGGTGTTCGGCTGAGGGCGATGACGACGAGATGGTGGGAGATGAACTGGAAATAGCGATAGAATCTTTGTGATTAAAGTCTACATAATAATTGAGAAAAATCGTTGCTTTTGGTTTCATTACTCCAATTACCACACGGATTTCGATTTGAAAATGGCACATTTGAGTTCGGTGGTTACATTGAAAATAAAAGCAAATTGTAACTGTTTTTTATACGTATTATTTATCTCTAATGCAATGGAAAGTGGAGTTAAGTCCCATGACCCGTATGTAATTGAAAGTATCAATGCAATGACATTTGATTTCTGAGTAATGCTTTCGGTAATTTTGTTACAAGGCATTTCTATTTTAGGCCACGTTTTTCTTCACTGGCTACCCTACCGATGCGTCTTTTTCCAATGACTGCTGAATAGCATACGTAGGCCATCGTGATTGGTCGACTGTGTTTGGGAAGCCCGAACACCCTCTCCTCTAACTGGATCCAGCGGCGTCGGGTGTGTTATGTGATCGCTGTCATCACGGCGGTCACCTGTCACCATCTGTCAGGACTAGCGGCGGTGACACTGTCACCCCTGCTCAGCGGGGCCATCCAGTCAGCCCTCCCACCGGAGACCCGTGTCCGAGGGGATTACGGTGGCTCACCGGGCCCCCTGTGGCTCTGCACTATGCACGCGCCGGCCGGCTGATGCCGAGTCTCGGCGCTCGGCTGCTGCACCCTGGGGGCAGTCAAGGTCAGCAGCTGCCGCCAAGGTCGCCCGGCTGGCCGGAGCGTCTGCCGCCGCCGGCCCTTTCACCGCGCCGAGACGCCACGGACACCCGAGAGGGCCACGAGAGGCGGCGGCCTATTAGCATACGTCACATTCGGAAGGCGGATCAGCCGCGCATCCATCGGACAGAAGACACGGGGTTCTGTATGCGGAGCCACCAGATTAAGATATTGAACAGCGCATCTATCGGAGGTGGCATCGTTGATCGGATGGATGATTTTGTAACCGGTAAGTCATCCCGCAGTCCTGCGCGGTAACGATGAAAAGGCTGGCGTTGTTGACCAGTTGGTTTGGTCATCTGACGCACGCAGCGCGCCTCAAACACTCGGGACATTTTTCAGAATCGCGCTGGAGGAGGGCTGAGCAATGACAACACTGGACTTTGGATGTCGGTTACCTATAGTGGGAACTGGCTTCTGAGCACTGAACAGTCACGGCATTGTGATGGTCAGTGGACGCTGAACATTGACCACATTTATGCATAGGTGAGCAAAGCAGCGAATACATCAGTAGACACGTCTGACACAAACAGAATCCCACCTGCCTCGGACGGTGTCAGAGGGGTCAGAGGTCCCCCTATGACCCGGGTCGACGCACTGACCGACCCTGAACCCAGGCGACAGACGCCCATACCGGGCAGCACTGCTGTGAGGTCGTTACCTGAATATGTTCCGAGGGCACAGGCCGAGAATGGACGCCTATGACAGGACCACATTCCGAGAGACAAATTTGTGTACAAGCGCAGCGTGCATTCACATAGCGTTCCCGACGGTTTCTAAGCTGGTTTCCAGGCTCGACACTACCGCATCATGATTTGTTAACAGAATCACGCAATGAATGCAAACAAATGCTGCAACTATACTTGAAAATTTGCCAAAACATGGTGATAATAAGGCTTAGTGTGCAGAAAAACTCCGAGTTCATAAGAAATATGAGTCATGCCGACGCCTGAGGTCTGAGCTACAGAATAAATGATGCCCATTGTCTGTCATAGACCTCTGTACCTACACCTTCGTTTCTATTGCACATATCTGTCCTCCAAACATCTAGGCCTCTATAAATCTATGCTTCTTCACTCAGACCGGGTGTTCAGAAGCATATATACCTATCCATATTATCATCGATGCCTACAGAGGATACATTAAATTGTATTATTTTATCAATAAAATAGCGGTAGATATGTGGTTGTGGATGTGGATGTCACAGCCTCACAAATGACCCACAATTTCTCCTTACTTGAATATAGGTACAAGGTATACGCTGCAGGGAACTAAAAAGGTGAAACAACTTTTAATGACCATAATCTTTTTACAAAAAAGAATTAAGTTTCACATTCACCTCACTGCTTTAAAATTCCCTCTATTGTTTTCCCACATGACCCACGCTGCTTACTGCTTGACTAATCGTGTACATTTGTACACGTATACGTTGCATATAACAGAGACCCTTCAGCCTTGACATGGTGCTGTATGCTTGTACGACTTTCGCCAGTTTAAGCCGTCGGTGATGTTACACCGTGTTCCTATAGGGCTCGCAACTCGGAACGGTGCTTGTACGGCAATAATAAGAAATTCATATGTGCACTGTCATGCGTCAGCAGTCATACTCAGCACCGATAGTAGGCATACAATATGCATCGTATAACTGCATATGCAATATGCATGCATAAATGGCAGCTGGGTATCTTTTTGAAGCAGCCAAAGGGACACAGAACATGTTACATGAGCCATCTACCGAGCGTGCTGCCTGCAGCCAGCTTTGTGCCGGCATTACTTTACGTTTAACGAGTCATGTAATTCGCATTGACCCGTCCATTCATTGACGTCACTTGCGGTCCTGGAAGCTTTGCAATGCAAATCTCTATTGACGACACAAACAGGCATACAGCAAGCAGAAGTATCTTCTTGAAAGGAGACACGGGCCACGGGGAGAGAGAGAGAGAGAGAGAGAGAGAGAGAGAGAGAGAGAGAGAGAGAGAGAGAGAGAGAGAGAGAGAGAGAGAGAGAGAGAGAGAGAGAGAGAGAGAGAGAGAAGGGGGAGAGAGAGAGAAGTGGAGAGGAGTGGGAAGGGACTTGATAGGGGCTGTAGCACGCTACATCTTGAACATTTAACGTAGTATCTTTTCGGCACGGCTCGGTCCGGCAGTCCCCCCCCCCCCTCGCAGTCCGGTCGTCACAGGCCTAGCCCTCCATTCACACACCCGTCGCTGCTACCGGGTGACGCACAGCTGAGCGGAGCGCTGCTGCTGCGCTCTCCTCCCCTCTCATTATTCACTAACCCCCCCCCCCAGTCACCAGGCCCGCCATCCCCATTCAGCACTTTTCCCCAACTCCCTCAACGAGCACTGTCCGTGAGAATAGCCCGCAGTAGACACGTCTGCGAGAAGACGATGCCGGTCACATCAGTACGAACCGCTGAGGCACAGCTGAGTCAACAAGCTACGTCAGGACTGCGGCCGGCGGCGGCGGCGAGCGAGCACGTTAAGGTACTCTGTCACTTGTCACGTACTCTGTCAGGTACCACAACAGCTGCGCCGCGCTGAGTCCCACGGTGGGAATGGCACAACCAGAAAGATCCTACGGCAAGCAAAAACGCTGTAGTTCCAGAGGTCTTCGCAATGGGCAGCCGTTAAACTCTCATTACAACGCTCGCCTATGGAGACAGCTACCGCAGGATGAGCGATCCGAGCCTCCTCAAATAACGCTGGATCAGTAAGATATGTCAACAGATCATGGAGCAGTGTCAAGGATGGATGCCGGCTGGAGCACACAGCCTCCTTTGTCGGGCACAGCAACCCAGGGTGAGTGAACCTGGCAAAACAACCGGGTGACCGACCTCACAATGGCCTCATGAGGTAGTTCCAGAGATCTCCGCAGAGGAAGAAGGCGCTGACTTACGGCCACGCCCCGGTACGGTGGGCGGAGCAAGAGTGACGTCACAGGGGCGTTGGCGGCAGACGAAACGGAAGGAAACAAAAGTTTGAATAAAATGAAATTGAAGAATCAAAATTAAAACTCGAAAATCACAAACCTTTCGGGGATTGTTTTATGCCAGCGATTACTAAAATGATAAAGCACTCAACACGAAGACGATTCGACGGCCAAAAATTGCAGGCACAGAGGAGCAAGGTGACTAAACAGGACAGAGGGCGCCATCTTACGGCCCCACCCACCAGAAGAAGGCAGAGGAAGATGACGTCGCAAGGGCGTGGCAGTCACCCCTCCCCCCAACTATAAAAGGGTGCGCCACCCAACCAGAGGGAGAATCACAGTCGAGCAGCCGAGAGTCACAGTCTGCAGCCGGAGCCGGAGACGCCATCTGGAGGCCGCCGTCAGTCCGGGGTCACCCGCGAGAAGCCTCTTCAGTTCGAGTGATCAGAACCGAGGACAGCAGCCGACGCTTGTGACCACACTGAGAAGCGGAAGCGCAGAGAAACTCCAGAATGTGAGTGTTGTTGAAAAGTCTGCTCAATCCCAATCCTTGACCCCCCCCCCCCTCTGCCCGGTTGCCGTGCCGTGACGACTGCCAAACATTTTCGGTTGCCATAAAATGCACTCTCAATTGGAATTGGAAAACTTAAATTACTTTGAGCTTATTGGTCCAGACACCCTAGTAGCATATTAGGATCTGAATTTCGAAGTCATGTCAGAGTCGCCAGCAAACCGTTATTGTCAGTTGGAGTTCACGATTAGGCCCAGAGCGAGAGGCTAAAATTTGAATAAGCAGCTCATGGTCACGAACGTTGAGATTGATGACTGGATGTGTGACAGCGTTGAAATGTCTTTGTCTTCGGTCAAGCTGGTTCGTTCGATTTATTATGGGCGATGGCCAGGTGCGTTTTGAGGTTGGAACGTTTGTGAAATTAAGGGTTTAGATTCGTGCTGTACTCACTAAAAGTTGCATTGCGAAATCATTGGTAATATTGCTGTAGGAATTAATTGCGAAGTCGAAATCAATTATAGAACAGGTAAATACGGTTGAAAGGGAATGTAATGTTTTAAGGTGGCGACTGATTCATGCGATCGATCTATGAATATGGCTATGAGTTATGATTTCCGACAGATACGAATGCTTGAGCTTACGGCGGAATTTCTTCTGTTACTTAGGTGCAGAGTTGCGAGCAGTGGTTTGAGGTTGACGGTTTGACACTTAGCGACTTTAGATGGTCACTTTGCGTCATTGAAATTGCGAAATGTCGAGTAACAGGTAGATGTAGAATTGTTTGTGGTTAGAACTAATATGCGACTAATATAGGTGCCGATCGTTGTGCTTTTGTAGAATAAATACTAGAAAGGACCACCTTTGTTGGGGAACGATTAAATGGGACAGGAATTTAATTTAAAAAAAAACTTACGTTGAATGGAGCTGATGAGATGTCGAACAGGGAGATATTGCAGCGATATTTTACCAGATTCACACTCACTGACACATCCGGTGAATCCACCCGGCCAGAAGAGACAACACGCACGAGCACAGCACCGCGAGTGATGACGCGCCCATCGCGGCGTGGCCTTGACTGACTGTCGACGCGACGCCAGCCGGCGGCCAGTATCGTCGCTCTCGACGCGGGCGTTGAGCCGCCAGAGGGCGTAAAAAGCAGCCACAACAGGGGCAGTGGGTTAGCCGTAATTGGGGCGCGGGCGGTAGGTGAAGGTCATTGTATATAGGAGCATGGTTAGTTGTGGAAAGTTGCAACGGGGTAAGAACGTAAACAGTTAATGCATAATTTTAAATATGACATGCTATTTGATATTTAGGACTGCACTTCGTTTGATGCGCATTGTTTACTGCTAATAGGATGATTTAAAATAGATTCCCTATGAAAGGCTAGGGACCCTATGACAATATTCTGGCACTCTATAAAGATAATTTGTTTAGGTAACTAGTAGCCCATCAGAAGCTATCGAACGAGTTTCAAGGAGTCATTTCCGTTTGAGCATTCAGCAATTCACTATGATACGGTGGATCACAACCAGACGACAGATCGGTGCGTACTAATTGGTTCTAGATTATCTGATGAAATCAAGAGCGGTTCAAGGTCTGCTAGGATTGTTTACGAGAACTGATGATTAGGTTCACGCGTGCAGCAGCAATTAGGACTTGAGATTACGATTAGATGCGTTTCTGTTATTCGCGTTCTTGAGAGTTAGCGCCAATAATTACTCCACCAATATTGGCACAGGGCATTGTGAGGCACAGACGGCTTGTTTGCCCGTCTCCTATGGCGTAGCGTTTACCAGCATGACCGTATGAGACACAGATGCACTTCTCTAAACCCACGTCCAGACCGGAATAATAAGAGGGACACGCCGTCACGTACGCAGGGCATATGCACGTTTTCCGCCAGTGGTACCGGCCACTGTTAATTTTCCCGCTTAGGTAACACTGGGTGAGAAGGCAGTGAGAGGTTTCTACGGCAGGGGGAAGGGGAAGATTGGCACAGTGTGCAGTGGAGAGTAAGTTATGCCAAAGGCAAGAAGCCGAGGGTCAGGGGTGAGTCACCCAAAAGTGCGGATAAGGCGCGCCGTAGTGTCCCGAATAAGTCCTCATACTTATTTTGTAAAGGTACCTTAATCGGTACTGGACAGCCTCAGGGGAGGGAAGAATGTACTCCAGGACACGTAAGGCCTTGAAGAGTAAATCCCATGGTTTAAGGAGAGTTCCTGAGGAGAGTTCCAGGATATGAACGGTGGTCCCTGGGTCGTGAACGGGAATGTTACACGCGGACCGGAAGAGGGCATAGGTAATCTCTCCCGGTAGAGAGATAAGTCGGATATAAATCGTGTATGTGTGTACCATAAGTCTATCGGACGTGTAGTGAATCCCATAAATTAGTAGGGTGGATATTTGTGTATAATTATTCTGGACGGCCCTGCGATAAGTATCTTTGTCGCCGGTTAGCGGAGCATGCATATGGATTTCGGAAAGAGACATTTATCTCGCCGGGGAGACCATGGTTTGTAAGACGCCTAACACTATCGGAGGGAATTTCGGGGGCTACCAATTAAATTTGGGTGAATACATGAAATGTGAACGTAATGCGAGCAAGGATGTGAGAATGATGACGCATGAATCTTAGAGTAAGGCCGATAGGAATTTGGTAGAATTCGGTTATGGCAGTCGAACAAATGATTCTCGAGGGCAACTAAACTAGCAACGCTAATACGAACTAAGCGGGCAATTTTTGTAATGGGGAGGCCAGTGATATAGGAATGGGTGACTGGACGAATGATCACATTCAATTAATCAATGTAATTACCACCCATATGTTTGGCAGTGGTCATCGGGACTTCGAATGCCCTGTCCTTCACCTGCCCAACTGTGCTGCAAACCCAGCTGATCGGATCCCTCTATCCCTAATCCGAGCAGTGAAGAAGCATCTCGTGCATCATGGTCTATACAATGAACAGAATCATCAAGCCTCCAATTTAAAAAGCATCTTCCATCAGATGTATTTGTACGCAAGGTGGATCTAGACTTACATCTTCTTCAGGTGGCTCTGTATCTACATCTCTCCCAGGTGGACGTCAGTGAAGATCTCTATCAGGATATCTACATCTCTATCTCAGGATCTCATCTTCATCACTATCTGGATCCCTCTCTATAGCTAACTCAAGATCTTTTCCAAGACTCTTCTCAAGCTCCCCTGTTCTACCAGCTCTACTATCGAGTTCAGTACAGCAGCAAATTGTTCTCTCTCTTCTGCTAAACCAGCCGAACAACAGCGGACTGCGGTGGTTGATGAACCGCAAAGAAGATGCAGCTCTTTTTATTCCTTCTTTCTTCTTTTCTTAATTCCCTCGCTACAAATGGCGCCCAACGTGGGGCTTTGATAATTCTCAAATTGTGAAGCTGGTAGACTGGCACAAGCCGCCGAACCCGAAGTTGATGAATTGAAAGTCAACCGTATGGAGAAGAGGAAGAAGTTGAAGAATAGAGCAGGTGTTCGAAAATACTGGCAGCAGTGGAAATGAGCGTGCTGCAGGGGTCGACGTGAAGAAAGAGGATGAGCTAAAGAAAGCTGTGTGAAGATGATGAAGCTTATGATGATGGCTGATGACAGCGAAATTGAAGAATTGAGCAGGTGTTCGAAATACTGACAGTAGTGGAAATGAACGTGCTGCAGGGGTCGACGTGAAGGAAGAGGATGAGCTAAAGAAAGCTGTGTGAAGATGATTAAGCTTATGATGGTGGCTGATGAGAGGAAGCGGTCTTACGAATACTGAAAAGGACATAGAAGAAGTTGTTGAAGATAAGATAAGGAAATGAAGCTGTCTCATGAAACAAAGGATCAGACCAATACAGAAGTCAGACCGAAAATGAAACTTGACAATTGTTTGCAGCAGCATATCAATTCTTCTACGTTCTGCTGTACAACAAGTACAAGTCAAGGTCAGCTGATGTATTGCAAAGGGAGCTCGAACTTTCTAGAGTATTGATGATAAGAGGACAGCAATATCAAAAGCAGAAGAGGAAGAAGAACAGGCGGAATGCTCGTGTTGTAATGAATCAAAAACAAGCACGGTCGTCTTCACAACACAGCCGAGGCGATTATCATGTTGGTGAACGAGGAGAGGGTGCCAGGATGCTGCAAGACCAGCTGCCAAACGATCCATTGAGATGGGCTGCTGCAGAGATCACCCACCTGGGCTGCTGCAACGGCTGTCACCTGGTCCGCCGAAAGGTCGCTACCTGGGCTGCCACGGAGGTCACCTGTGCTGCCACGGAGGATGCATGCGCCCTCGCGGGCTGCCTCGGAGGTCACTCACCTGATCTGCCGCGGAAGTCGCCTACCTGAGCTGCCACGGAGGAAGCATTGGTCTCGCGTGCTGCCTCGGAGGTCACTCACCTGATCTGCCGCGGAAGTCGCCTACCTGAGCTGCCACGGAGGAAGCATTGGTCTCGCGTGCTGCCTCGGAGGTCACTCACCTGAGCGGCCGCGGAAGTCGCCTACCTGAGCTGCCACGGAGGAAGCATTGGTCTCGCGTGCTGCCTCGGAGGTCACTCACCTGAGCGGCCGCGGAAGTCGCCTACCTGAGCTGCCACGGAGGAAGCATTGGTCTCGCGTGCTGCCTCGGAGGTCACTCACCTGATCGGCCGCGGAAGTCGCCTACCTGAGCTGCCACGGAGGAAGCTTTGCCCTCGCGTGCTGCCCCGTGGGTCACTCAACTGAGCTGCCGCGGAAGTCGCCTACCTGAGCTGCCACGGGGATGCATTGCCCTCGCGTGCTGCCGCGGGGGTCACCCACCTGAGCTGCCATGGAGGTCGCTCACCTGAGCTGCCACGGAGCCTGCCACCCGGACTGCCACGGAGGTGTCATCCACCTGGGCTGCCACGTAGGCTGCCCACACGGGCCGCCGTGCAAGCTGCCCACCCGGGCTGCCATGGAGGCCGCCACCCGGGCCGCCATGAAGGCTGCCCACCCGAGCTGCCATGGAGGCCGCCACCCGAACTGCTGTGGAGGCCGCCCATCTGGGCTGCCACAGAGGTCTTCACCCTCCTGAGAAGCCACTTACCGGACGGCCACCGTCGACATCGGGCTAACCAAAGTGGTTGGTGCCCGTGACCCGGATCTGGTGAACGACAAACTGAGGTGGGGACGAGGAACAACAGGTGCGTGTGTGTACTGTACTAGGTATGCGATGTCATGTTGTAGGCGTTGCGGAAGTTCTCATGGTTGTGTAGCTTTAGATGAGTAAGGGGTGTGACTTTTTTTGTATGAGTTGCGAGGACGCAACTAGGGTTGTTTGGACTGAAGATGTAGCACGCTACATCTTGAACATTTAACGTAGTATCTTTTCGGCACGGCTCGGTCCGGCAGTCCCCCCCCCTCGCAGTCCGGTCACAGGCCTAGCCCTCCATTCACACACCCGTCGCTGCTACCGGGTGACGCACAGCTGAGCGGAGCGCTGCTGCTGCGCTCTCCTCCCCTCTCATTATTCACTAACCCCCCCCCCAGTCACCAGGCCCGCCATCCCCATTCAGCACTTTTCCCCAACTCCCTCAACGAGCACTGTCCGTGAGAATAGCCCGCAGTAGACACGTCTGCGAGAAGACGATGCCGGTCACATCAGTACGAACCGCTGAGGCACAGCTGAGTCAACAAGCTACGTCAGGACTGCGGCCGGCGGCGGCGGCGAGCGAGCACGTTAAGGTACTCTGTCACTTGTCACGTACTCTGTCAGGTACCACAACAGCTGCGCCGCGCTGAGTCCCACGGTGGGAATGGCACAACCAGAAAGATCCTACGGCAAGCAAAAACGCTGTAGTTCCAGAGGTCTTCGCAATGGGCAGCCGTTAAACTCTCATTACAACGCTCGCCTATGGAGACAGCTACCGCAGGATGAGCGATCCGAGCCTCCTCAAATAACGCTGGATCAGTAAGATATGTCAACAGATCATGGAGCAGTGTCAAGGATGGATGCCGGCTGGAGCACACAGCCTCCTTTGTCGGGCACAGCAACCCAGGGTGAGTGAACCTGGCAAAACAACCGGGTGACCGACCTCACAATGGCCTCATGAGGTAGTTCCAGAGATCTCCGCAGAGGAAGAAGGCGCTGACTTACGGCCACGCCCCGGTACGGTGGGCGGAGCAAGAGTGACGTCACAGGGGCGTTGGCGGCAGACGAAACGGAAGGAAACAAAAGTTTGAATAAAATGAAATTGAAGAATCAAAATTAAAACTCGAAAATCACAAACCTTTCGGGGATTGTTTTATGCCAGCGATTACTAAAATGATAAAGCACTCAACACGAAGACGATTCGACGGCCAAAAATTGCAGGCACAGAGGAGCAAGGTGACTAAACAGGACAGAGGGCGCCATCTTACGGCCCCACCCACCAGAAGAAGGCAGAGGAAGATGACGTCGCAAGGGCGTGGCAGTCACCCCTCCCCCCAACTATAAAAGGGTGCGCCACCCAACCAGAGGGAGAATCACAGTCGAGCAGCCGAGAGTCACAGTCTGCAGCCGGAGCCGGAGACGCCATCTGGAGGCCGCCGTCAGTCCGGGGTCACCCGCGAGAAGCCTCTTCAGTTCGAGTGATCAGAACCGAGGACAGCAGCCGACGCTTGTGACCACACTGAGAAGCGGAAGCGCAGAGAAACTCCAGAATGTGAGTGTTGTTGAAAAGTCTGCTCAATCCCAATCCTTGACCCCCCCCCCCTCTGCCCGGTTGCCGTGCCGTGACGACTGCCAAACATTTTCGGTTGCCATAAAATGCACTCTCAATTGGAATTGGAAAACTTAAATTACTTTGAGCTTATTGGTCCAGACACCCTAGTAGCATATTAGGATCTGAATTTCGAAGTCATGTCAGAGTCGCCAGCAAACCGTTATTGTCAGTTGGAGTTCACGATTAGGCCCAGAGCGAGAGGCTAAAATTTGAATAAGCAGCTCATGGTCACGAACGTTGAGATTGATGACTGGATGTGTGACAGCGTTGAAATGTCTTTGTCTTCGGTCAAGCTGGTTCGTTCGATTTATTATGGGCGATGGCCAGGTGCGTTTTGAGGTTGGAACGTTTGTGAAATTAAGGGTTTAGATTCGTGCTGTACTCACTAAAAGTTGCATTGCGAAATCATTGGTAATATTGCTGTAGGAATTAATTGCGAAGTCGAAATCAATTATAGAACAGGTAAATACGGTTGAAAGGGAATGTAATGTTTTAAGGTGGCGACTGATTCATGCGATCGATCTATGAATATGGCTATGAGTTATGATTTCCGACAGATACGAATGCTTGAGCTTACGGCGGAATTTCTTCTGTTACTTAGGTGCAGAGTTGCGAGCAGTGGTTTGAGGTTGACGGTTTGACACTTAGCGACTTTAGATGGTCACTTTGCGTCATTGAAATTGCGAAATGTCGAGTAACAGGTAGATGTAGAATTGTTTGTGGTTAGAACTAATATGCGACTAATATAGGTGCCGATCGTTGTGCTTTTGTAGAATAAATACTAGAAAGGACCACCTTTGTTTGGGAACGATTAAATGGGACAGGAATTTAATTTAAAAAAAAAAACTTACGTTGAATGGAGCTGATGAGATGTCGAACAGGGAGATATTGCAGCGATATTTTACCAGATTCACACTCACTGACACATCCGGTGAATCCACCCGGCCAGAAGAGACAACACGCACGAGCATTGCACCGCGAGTGATGACGCGCCCATCGCGGCGTGGCCTTGACTGACTGTCGACGCGACGCCAGCCGGCGGCCAGTATCGTCGCTCTCGACGCGGGCGTTGAGCCGCCAGAGGGCGTAAAAAGCAGCCACAACAGGGGCAGTGGGTTAGCCGTAATTGGGGCGCGGGCGGTAGGTGAAGGTCATTGTATATAGGAGCATGGTTAGTTGTGGAAAGTTGCAACGGGGTAAGAACGTAAACAGTTAATGCATAATTTTAAATATGACATGCTATTTGATATTTAGGACTGCACTTCGTTTGATGCGCATTGTTTACTGCTAATAGGATGATTTAAAATAGATTCCCTATGAAAGGCTAGGGACCCTATGACAATATTCTGGCACTCTATAAAGATAATTTGTTTAGGTAACTAGTAGCCCATCAGAAGCTATCGAACGAGTTTCAAGGAGTCATTTCCGTTTGAGCATTCAGCAATTCACTATGATACGGTGGATCACAACCAGACGACAGATCGGTGCGTACTAATTGGTTCTAGATTATCTGATGAAATCAAGAGCGGTTCAAGGTCTGCTAGGATTGTTTACGAGAACTGATGATTAGGTTCACGCGTGCAGCAGCAATTAGGACTTGAGATTACGATTAGATGCGTTTCTGTTATTCGCGTTCTTGAGAGTTAGCGCCAATAATTACTCCACCAATATTGGCACAGGGCATTGTGAGGCACAGACGGCTTGTTTGCCCGTCTCCTATGGCGTAGCGTTTACCAGCATGACCGTATGAGACACAGATGCACTTCTCTAAACCCACGTCCAGACCGGAATAATAAGAGGGACACGCCGTCACGTACGCAGGGCATATGCACGTTTTCCGCCAGTGGTACCGGCCACTGTTAATTTTCCCGCTTAGGTAACACTGGGTGAGAAGGCAGTGAGAGGTTTCTACGGCAGGGGGAAGGGGAAGATTGGCACAGTGTGCAGTGGAGAGTAAGTTATGCCAAAGGCAAGAAGCCGAGGGTCAGGGGTGAGTCACCCAAAAGTGCGGATAAGGCGCGCCGTAGTGTCCCGAATAAGTCCTCATACTTATTTTGTAAAGGTACCTTAATCGGTACTGGACAGCCTCAGGGGAGGGAAGAATGTACTCCAGGACACGTAAGGCCTTGAAGAGTAAATCCCATGGTTTAAGGAGAGTTCCTGAGGAGAGTTCCAGGATATGAACGGTGGTCCCTGGGTCGTGAACGGGAATGTTACACGCGGACCGGAAGAGGGCATAGGTAATCTCTCCCGGTAGAGAGATAAGTCGGATATAAATCGTGTATGTGTGTACCATAAGTCTATCGGACGTGTAGTGAATCCCATAAATTAGTAGGGTGGATATTTGTGTATAATTATTCTGGACGGCCCTGCGATAAGTATCTTTGTCGCCGGTTAGCGGAGCATGCATATGGATTTCGGAAAGAGACATTTATCTCGCCGGGGAGACCATGGTTTGTAAGACGCCTAACACTATCGGAGGGAATTTCGGGGGCTACCAATTAAATTTGGGTGAATACATGAAATGTGAACGTAATGCGAGCAAGGATGTGAGAATGATGACGCATGAATCTTAGAGTAAGGCCGATAGGAATTTGGTAGAATTCGGTTATGGCAGTCGAACAAATGATTCTCGAGGGCAACTAAACTAGCAACGCTAATACGAACTAAGCGGGCAATTTTTGTAATGGGGAGGCCAGTGATATAGGAATGGGTGACTGGACGAATGATCACATTCAATTAATCAATGTAATTACCACCCATATGTTTGGCAGTGGTCATCGGGACTTCGAATGCCCTGTCCTTCACCTGCCCAACTGTGCTGCAAACCCAGCTGATCGGATCCCTCTATCCCTAATCCGAGCAGTGAAGAAGCATCTCGTGCATCATGGTCTATACAATGAACAGAATCATCAAGCCTCCAATTTAAAAAGCATCTTCCATCAGATGTATTTGTACGCAAGGTGGATCTAGACTTACATCTTCTTCAGGGTGGCTCTGTATCTACATCTCTCCCAGGTGGACGTCAGTGAAGATCTCTATCAGGATATCTACATCTCTATCTCAGGATCTCATCTTCATCACTATCTGGATCCCTCTCTATAGCTAACTCAAGATCTTTTCCAAGACTCTTCTCAAGCTCCCCTGTTCTACCAGCTCTACTATCGAGTTCAGTACAGCAGCAAATTGTTCTCTCTCTTCTGCTAAACCAGCCGAACAACAGCGGACTGAGGTGGTTGATGAACCGCAAAGAAGATGCAGCTCTTTTTATTCCTTCTTTCTTCTTTTCTTAATTCCCTCGCTACAGGGCAAACAGATAAGAAGACATTTTCTATTGTTATGACATATGTGTTGATACTTGATTGACTCACGAAATGATTTTGTTGTAGGTACTTCAATGAAATCATATGAATTAACCCTCGCCCGTCCTGACATTTTTACAGCCGCTTGCCAATAGGGTCGACCATCCCTTCTCAGCCGTTCAACCTTTCAATAAAGTCAACCGAGGTCACTTAAGATAAATGTCCTTGACCTGACCTTGACGTGACACTAACATCCACCATAATCCATGGCACAAACATTAGGTTGGCACGTTTCTAATCACAAAAAGTCTTAAATGTGACTTGCGTCGTATTGCCATCCGGCCAAACATGACCACGAGAAACATCAGAGGTCAATTAAGTCAATAAGGTCAGAGTCATGAAATTTTAAAGACTGTAAAATTCATTGACCCGCGAATGATAAAAAATTCGTCGCGATCCGCTTCATCCGTGAGCTACCTATGTGTGAAAAACGAGGGAGTCCGTACGACCCTCCCCTAAAAGAGCGAGGGCTAAACGATGGTCGATGAAGTCACGGATCAACCGTTACGGCGTTTATTAACCCGCGCCCTGCGGGGGGGGGGGGCATTTGAACACCCACCTGTGTTTTTTTTCGGGAATACCTATCTATAAGAAGAAGAAAAAAAACGGCGGCGCAAAGCGTCGACGTTTTGGACACACTTTATCATACATATTTTTTAAACATGGTAAGAAAAGTTCAGAACAAAATTCCTCAAGGTCAGGTTTATACCAGGTCACTTCAAGTGACCTCACCTCATAAAAAGTTTCAGTGTCTGCTTTAGGTCAACACCGAGTGACGAATCGCATTTAAACTTTTAGAGATTGATAAGAACATTAGTATGTACTATGTACCAAACCAAACGTATGTCTCCGAATTTTTATATCAGTGAGATAAGGTCAGGTCAATTTTGCGACCTCCGCGTTACGTCAACGGAACAAAATTGAGAGCCGCCTCTTTTGAAAAAAAACGTCATTCTAAACACTCTCAAACACTGAATAACAAGTGTAACTATGACACACTGAACTGGAAAATGGCACCCGTGACCCCTATTCATGCCCCTGCAGGTCATGTCATGTCACGAATGATATCTAATAGTTTTTCGTGAATAACTCTTGATAGAGGCATGCTAGAGCAGCGAAAATGCCTTAGCTGTACCCGGCTCAACGATACGGATCGACTGATATGCAACATGACCGTTTCCATTCGGGTCATAGCCTTGACCTGAAGTTAGAATTAAAGTTGACCTTTCAAGGTCAAATTATAGTCGATTCGATGCGTCTTGACGAGAGGAACACGACACCGGTAAAAGTAGGCTCGTGCAAGGTTTGAGTCAAAAGTGATTGCAGATCAAACTTTCCGCAAAAATCGGCTGTTTTCACAGATGTTCCTCCTGCAGGCAAAACCGTTGACCTTAGGTCAAATCTGAGAGAGTTGTTCAGATGACCGTTCAAAAGGGCTATCAAATACGCTTTTCCGGCGCGCTGTAGCTTTATTGGTTTCCGAGTTAGCGCCGGTGTTGGTTTGCTGAGAATTGTGACCGACCTAAAAATCGACGAAATATGGCCTTCATTGACCTCCGGTAACCTGACCTTTGACCTGACCACAAAAGTGACAAACATTATTTTTTACGCTCTTTCGGACGCCGCCTTCTTCGTATCGCTGCGTACCCCAGGAGCTGAGTTAGAAGTCGGGATGTTTCACCCCCCCCCCCCCCCCCCCCAGCACGGCGTAGAAATCCCAGCGGGGCGCACGTTGATACCTATATCTTGAACAAAAGGTAACACCTTACGTTGTAACTACTACACTTTGACTACACTTCCTGTAATATGTACAATTTCCAGGCTAAGGAGGTCGGGTCACCGGTCACAAAAATGTCACTCTGGGCAGTGGAGGACGCTCCCGGCTCCAGGGAGCTTTGCGAGGGTTGAGATCCGATGGCAGTGACATCTATGGTCGGCGCAGCTCCGCCAGCTCGGTGCTGCGGTGGTGGCAGGTATCAACACCGCAGGATGGAACGAGCGGGGACGGCATCGGACTCGGCTGCGGGGCCGATTGAAGAGGGGGCCAGCTCACAGTCACACACAGCCAGTCATCTAAATTACGCGGGAAGTGCCAGGAAAGCTGGCCTGACGACTCACCACGAAGCTTTTCTGGCTGCTCCTGTTGCTGGGCCTGCCGTCTGTGGTCCTCTGTGGTCTCCGCGACCGTGATTCATGATTGTGGTCCGCCGCAATTCCGTGGTCCCTAACTCCATGTCACCACACTAGACCCACTTCTGCGAGACGCCGGGCACTACTGTCAATCCGAACCCTACCCGACCCAGCTGTCCGCCCCTGGGCTATCTGAGGGATCACGTGCCGGTGACCCCACCGCCGGATGTTTTCACCATGGCCGCTACGCCGCGGGTCGAGGCAGTCGGGAAGGCTAAGGGGTATGTCTGACTTCTGCCAGGTGCGCAGTATGTGCTACCTGGCCTGGCCTCGTTGAAGTGCACCTAAACTTCAAGAGCGGTAAGTCGGCGGCTGACCGTGGCCGAGGTCGGGTCGCCCGTCCGCGGCTCCAGTCATGGCAGTGGCGTGAGCGCTGCTCAGTGCACGCCCGGGCAGCGGCCAGTGTTAAGTGAGGTTGGCGGCAGAGCGACTTTTTGTGAATTGCTACCGAGTGCTGTGTGCTCGTACATAAGAGGTGAGGAAATATCTATTGCGCTGTTCACCGGATCCAGTCGCCTTCAAACACCATGACTTCAGATTCAGACAGTGAGGGAGCCTTTTCCACCGACTGTGCTACTTCCGGCACAGAAAGTGGTCGTCGCAAGCGTCGATCTTCCGTTTCTGACATGGTGAGACGCGTCGAAGAACGTAACGCAAAACGTGCGGCCCGGGGCAGCGGCCCTCCCGTCCCGGCGGCGCCGGGCGGCCGGTCGTTGCCCCGGGCTACAGGGCTGGCCGCCCCGGCGTCCGGTCGGGCCGGGGTGGGGCTGAACACCGAGACGCTGAGCGCCATACAGCAAATGATCGGTGACGGCATACAAAAGGTCATTTCTGCGTTTGAGGCCAAATTTGATCGGCTTGAAAAGAGGATCTCCATTCTTGAGGGTGAAGAAATGAATCGCGACATAGAAATCAGAAGATTATCTGAACAATTAGGGGAGGACCGTACAAGAGTACGCACCTAATGCATTTTGTCGTCTCACGCCGTTCGGTTTTGGTTTACGGCTACGATCAGTATATTCCGATAAAGCCTGATCATTTGTCCACAAACTGCAATGACCACAGCGGCCTACGTCCAATTTAAAGCGTGACCGTAAGCAATTTTCTAACACCCTGCATTTGCGTACTCTTGCCCGATAGGCAGTACAAGAGTACGCACTTCGTGCGGGTGGAGTACGCACTACGTGTATGCATTCCTACTCGCTGGAATCAATGCATTCATGCAAGTAATTAAACTATTGTTATCTTTACTGCCGCAGCCACTAAAACGGTCACTCTTAACAGAGTCGAGGCGCCCCGCTGTGGTCGTGCAAATGCCCCCTGGTCTACCAGAAACAGTGATGCTCTTCGTGGTTTCCCCAACTGCTCGGCGTCTCCCCGAGTGTCATCCACCTTGTTGGCCAATCCCGTGAATCTGCTGAGGGGTTGCGCGCCTGATGCACTAAGTTGATTAATGCAACACAACCACGCACTCGGAAAGTTGCGTACTCCTGTCCGCCACGGCAATGCGTACTCATGGCCGACACATACGGTAGACACAAAGCGGGCTGAGAGCTGGCGCCACAGTCGTCGCGTAAACAATTGGGACTTGACACACACACCAAATTCCCCGCGGTATCTTGATAGGAAAAAATGAAAATTCTATTGCCGCTCCCTGAGGAAGGTCACACCTTTTCCTGCACCCCAAAAAATCTAAAAGCGATGTGAAAAACACGTCTAAGCCTCTAAAAAAGACAAGTGAACCCGTAGCGCCCCCACCTTCCACCATCGAAGCCGCGTGAGAGACAGCTTCCTTAGGACTCGAGATGACGCTGATGAGGCGTTGCTAAGCAACCGAAACAGCTGCTGCGTACTCTTGTCGCCTGCGTCCTCTTACCCGCCCTTACCCTAGAGATGCAAGTTCACGTCAATATTGAGCTGCAGAAGCAGGTAGAATCCATGGACATGAACGGGCGGATGACTTCGCTGATTTTCACCTGCTCGGACTTCGGGAAGCGTCGGCCAAATGAAGAGATCGAACAACAAGTCGTTGATGTTATCAACAAACGCGACCCGGACATCCGCTTGACCGCTGCAGACTTACAGACCGCACATCGCCTTCAGGGCGACGACAAAGTGATCGTGAAGTTCGCGAAACAGCGGGTACGTGACTCTATTTATGAACGCCGCTTCTCCATGAACTCCGGCAGTGCTCACTCAGCGCGCAAGGAAAGGCTGTCACCTCTTTATGTAAATGAGAGCCTGACCCCGAGCAACAGAGCAATTTATAATGAACTCCTCGAGGCTCGTAAGCCCTGTAACGGTGCGAAAATCGCGTCGGTGTTCACTCGACGTGGCGTTGTGTTCTGTCGGCGTGTGAAACGTGGCGACAATATCATGGTTGCTGATCAAGCCGCCCTCCGGCGAGTCTTGGACGGCTCCCGTTTCTCGACTCGGCACCGTGGCCGCCCGCCGCCGCCCTCTGTTCACTCGGGCGTCCTCCCTGCGGTGGGTGCCTCCGGCGGAAAAGCGGCGTCATCGCCGTATGTACGTTCGGCCGGGCCCGGTAAGGGAACATCAACGCCTTCGTCTTCATCCGGTGCCCCACAGCCGGGTTCTACTGCAGCGCAATCCTGTGCCGCGTCAAACTCCGAGCCGGTGTCGGCCGCGAGGCCGTCGACGGAGTCGCGCGGTGAGGTGCCGAACAGTCCGGCGGTCGCCGCTTCTGGAGACCCGGTGACGTCAGTCGTCTGAGCCCGGTGAGACCGGTGCGCGCGGTCACCGGAAACCGTTTCCGGTGCAGGTCTTCGTCACCGGGTTCGGTCCGTTTACTGGTCGTTGAAGTAAGTGCTCCTAAATAGCGCCTTGATGATTCTTGGTAGATGTTTGTCTTCTAGCATTAACGTACAGCTAACCAATGACGCCTGTATTAGACGAATTTCTTGTGTCTTGTATTAGTGAACCCTCCAAGATAATATAGAAATGCTTTTTTCATAAGATATTCATTTTTATTATTCATTAATTTATATATTTAGTTGTTTACGTGTCATCTCAATTTTCTACGTATATTCTCGTTTGGAAAAGTTTTCTGATCTGTAACAGATAGCTTAGACGTATCAGACTTTTGACTAGACGCATTTAACCTGTTGTGAGAAGTGATCTGCCATTATGCGTCGATAATTGCTGCCCGGAGCGGCACGCTCGTGCACTGCTGTGTCTGTAGGAGGTCCATATGACTAGCCTGCGGACGGCCGTAATGTTAGGGGAATGGGAAGTGTGGGGTCTAGAGGTATTGAGTTCTTTTTTCATTGTAAATGATGGTTTTACTGGTGATATACGTGCTAGGTTTCCTTTGGCGTGCATATACTGCCATATTTGTCTGTGCCAGGCGGTGGTGCCGGTACAACCAAGACCTCTTAAAACATATAGCCTTGCTGTAAATCTACAGGCTGGTTCATGAAGGAAGTTTCGGTGGTTTCCTTTAATACGAGAGGCTTACGCAATCGCACCAAAAGACGATCCATTTTTCGTCATCTTCGAATAAAGTACAAAAAATGTATCGTTGTTCTTCAAGAGACACACTCTAGACCGTCGATGGAAAACACATGGAAGAATGAATGGAAGGGACAAATTTTCTTCTCACATGGTTCAGAGTCAGGACAAGCAGGTGTTGCTGTGTTGGTTCCGGGTGGATTTGAGTATAGCGTCAATGAATTACTTGCTGATCATGAAGGAAGATTAGTCTGTGTGGAAATTGGATCTGTGCCGAATAAAGTAGTGTTGTTAGGGGTATACGCACCTGCCGTTGACGATCAAAACGTAAAATGCGATTTCTTAAATGAACTGAGACAAGTCTTGACTGATTTCAGTTGTGCTAAAATAGTTATGGCGGGAGACTTTAATATTAGATTAAGTTCACTCGACACTGACAGTCATTCCTTCCGGGAAAGCAGAGCTAGTAAAAAACTAGGAGAGTTGATAGGAGAATTTTCTCTGGAAGATGCTTGGAGAACACTGCACCCAACGGAGAAAAAATTTACTTGGAGGAGAACAAACCCTCTGCAGCAGTCTCGAATTGATATGATTTTTGTAAGCAGCTGGATAATCAACAACAATGTAGTAAAAGCCCATATCGATACCGGCATCCTGAGTGACCACAGCTTTATTACGTTAACATTTTGTTTTTCGGATGAACCCCGAGGGCCCGGTCTGTGGCGCTTCAATAATTCCCTTCTTTTAGATGATGAATTCATTAACGCAGCTAAGTCTGAAATAAATAAAGTTTTGATAAAAACTGAACCTTATCAGCAAAACATTCAGAAAGGAGTGATAATCGATATGCTATTAAGCAACATAAGAGTGCTTGCGATAAAAAGAAGTAAGAAAATTGCGTACGAGCTACGTCGCACAGAAAATCTTTTATATGACGCATTAAGTAAATGTGAGTCAAAGCTCGCCAGTTCGCCGACAGAGGAACTGGTCAAAGAGTACGAAAATACCAGACAAAGATTAGATGAGATCAAAATTAACCGTGGCAAGGCAGCAATTTTGAGCAGGGATGCGGAGCCGGAGCCGGAGCCGGAGCCGGAGCCGCCGGAGCCGGCATATTTTGCCCGGAGCCGGAGCCGGAGCCGGAGCCGTGAAACAATATAACCCGGAGCCGGAGCCGGAGCCGGAGCCGTCAAAAAAGGGGGCGACTCCGGCTCTTTTTCTTACGAGGAAACAATTATTTACCTAGTTCGGTTTGACAGTACAAGGCGTAAAACAATGTGGTATTCAAAATAGCCTTGTGATACAAATACAGAAACAACGTGTACCAATCCCATCGCCTTTTTCCTTCCACCCGTATTTAATTGATCGCATAAGGGATGTACTGAGTAGAAGCCGGAGCCGGAGCCGCCGGAGCCGGAGCCGGAGCCGCCGGAGCCGGAGCCGCCGGAGCTGGATCATTTTACTCGGAGCCGGAGCCGGAGCCGGAGCCGCCATGACATTTCACCCGGAGCCGGAGCCGGAGCCGGAGCCGATTTTTTTCTCCGGAGCCGGAGCCGGAGCCGGAGCCGTCTGAAATTTCCACGGCTCCGCATCCCTGATTTTGAGATCTCAAACAGTATGGACAGAAGAAGGGGAAAAGCCAACTAGGTATTTCATGAGAACTGCACAACAGAGAGCGATGCAAAAAACGATAAGCACCCTCCAAACTGATGACGGATCGCTAATACAAGGTAATCGACCTATTCTCAACATGTGCGTTGAACACTTTCAATCGCTTTATTCAAAACAATTAACTAACGAAGAATATCTAGATGAGTTTGCCTTGAGCGATGAAGACCCAAGATTAACGGAGGAAGAGAAAAATAGATGTGAAGGGTATATAACGAAAGAGGAATGCAGTGCGGCATTACTTGGCATGGCTAAAAATAAAGCAGCAGGAATCTCAGGATTTTCTGCCGAATTTTTCTCTTTCTTCTGGAATGAGATTGGGGACATAGTTGTGAGCTATTTTAACGATGCCAAAGATAACGGTCAATTATTCATCACTCATAGAAGAGGGATTTTGACGCTAATACCTAAGAAAGGTGATCAAAAGTTGCTGTCAAATAAGAGACCCATTTGTCTCCTAGATGTTATTTATAAATTGATTGCCAAAGTGATTGCGATAAGAATAAAGAAAGTTGCTGACAAATTGGTAAACAAAGATCAAAGTGGGTTCTTGAAAGGGAGGTATATTGGTGAAAATTCGAGACTCATAGCAGATGTAATAAACTATTGTGAATCAGATGACTTAGGAGGTGCAGTATTAGCGGTAGATTACAAAAATGCCTTCGATTCAATCAACCACGAGTTTATTTGGCATACATTGAAAGCATTTAATTTTGGTCCTGAATTGATAGCATGGATAAAGCTTTTATATAACGGCTCACTTCTGGCTGTTTGCAATAACGGTTTTACGTCAAACTGGTTTGCGTGCGGTCGCGGTACTTTTCAAGGTTCTCCGCTGAGTGGTTTACTGTTCAATTTAGTAGGAGAAATACTAGCGAACAAGATAAGAAGAGATAGGCTAATCAAGGGAATTACAATTGCTGGCATCGAAGTAAAATTGAGCATGTATGCCGATGATACAACGGTATTCTTGAACTCTGAAGCGTCGGTGCATAGAGTATTAGAAGTATTAGACAAATTCAGAAAAGTTTCTGGACTTGAAATAAACAGAACGAAAACGAAATTGATGTGGGTAGGATCAGCCAAATTTAGGAAGGAGGCCGTGGAAGGAATTGAAGCTGTCTCGAAGTTGAAAATCCTTGGCATCACCCACAGCGCCGTCGCTGACTGTGCGGAAGAAAACGTAGCACCTGTTATTACAAGGTTTAGGAATGTGCTGAACAATTGGTCTCAGAGGCACTTAACGTTAAAGGGACGCATAACCATTTCAAAGACGCTTGTCGCATCCCAACTAGTGTATCTAGCTTCCTCTGTGAGCATCCCTAAGGTAGACCTACAAACGATTCAAGGTTTGATTATGAAGTTTTTATGGCGGGGAAGACCCCCGAAAGTTGCCGCCAGTGTCTTGTGCCTAGGTATTAGAGAGGGTGGCTTAAAAGCGCCGGATACATTGAAGTTTTATGATGCATTAAGGTTGCAATGGGTTAAACGAATGTACACAAATGTGGACTCGCAGTGGAGAAAGATTATTCAGGCTCGCATAGGAAAATATAGCATTGATGATTTGCTAAGGAACCGTAACGCTAGGCACTTCGTTAAAAAGTCGAACATTCCTGATTTTTTATAAACAAGTGGTCGGCCAGTATCAAGAGTTATTTTATAAAGAACCTTGCGAAGCCCTCCAAGCAAGAGCTGAATCGATTTGGTATAATGACACGGTATTAATTGGAGGGAAGCCTGCCTTTCAAAAGGAAATGTATGAAGCTGGCATTAAAATAGTAGATGACTTAGTTGGGCCCGATGGAAGTATGCTAAGCTTCAGTCAACTGAAGGAAAAAATGCCACAATTAAGAGTTGACTTCCTCACACTGCAGAGCATAAAAAATGCAATACCATCCAAATGGAAACAAATGGTTAGGCTAAACACCAGGGCTATGCTGGACCCAGATGATAGAAAATGTTGCCTTATTAATGTGAGTGCCACTTTGAAAGTTTGTTTGAGGGCACTCATGTGTAATCACATATACAGAAAGTTGTTAACGATTAAAACACCTACCGCTCAATGCAAATGGGAACAAGAGGGCATTTCTTTTTATTGTTGGGGAGATATGTACGAGATACCGTACAAAGTAACAACGTCTACTAAATTACAATCATTGCATTTTCGCATTATACACAGATATATTCCAACACGTAAATTCCTATGTTCACGAAACATTATTGGTAGCAGATTATGCCTGAAATGCTTTGAGGTAGATACGCTCGAACATTTCTTCTATCGCTGCACTGATGTTCGCGAAATCTGGGATAAGGTGCTATGTAAGATAGCGGCGGCCTTTCGACTTCCAAACAGTTTCGTAAACGCCAAAACGGTGCTTCTCGGTAGTGCGTCCAGTCCAAATATAATTAACTTAGTAATTTTATTGTGCAAGCAGTATATCGTAGCATGTAAATTACAAAACAATTCTACTCAACAACCGAGTGTAGAAGGTGCGATAAAAATGGTCATGAACCAGCACGAAATTGAAAAAGCGATTGCCAAAAAAGATGATAAGCTCGACCAATTTTGGGAAAAATGGGAAAAAGTCGTATACAGGAACCACGGAGGCTTGTTTCAGTGAATATTGTCCGCAAATAAATTCACATGGTCGTTGTGCCGGCACTTGGACGTCGCGTGCATACTTTATGGCATGTGTACGCAGTGCGGCGCTACACTGTGCGCAGAGAAATCAGCCTCGACGCACGAAGCGTCGACGCGCGACGCGCGCGTCCGTTATCCGCCGACCATCGGTCGTGACCTGCCGCCCAAAGCCTGTTTGGTTGGTGTCGTGAATGTGGGCCAATGTCATGTTTATGTCCTTCTTTGATTGTGATTCGTGTAGCTTGTGTGTGTTGCATAAGTGATTTGTACGTCCTTGTGTTTCGTTAAATTTAATAATAAAGAGGTGAGAGAGAAAAAAAAATAAAAAAAACTTCAAGAGCGGCTGACGCTGCCGTCAAAATTTTATGAAAGCGCCTACCGGTACAACAGCGCCTTTGAATCTTTCTCAAGTTGTACAGAAAGTTGATAGATGTCGGCAGCAGATATCGGTTTCAGTATATCGGCCGCCTTCCCCCCCCGGCCCCCAAAGAGAGCACCCTAATTAGACCTCACCGGCGTGTAAGTGAAACACCGACGTGTGCATGCGTATTCCGGAACAGGCATGCCTCTCGATACCCGGAAAACGATCATTTCCTCTACCTCAGTCTGAAATTTTGATGTGTAACATTGCCGTCCTTCTCACATTTCTTAGCATATTATTCAGTTGTGACATAACGTTATCTGTTCTCAGAATGTTTAATGCAATGCACAGTAGGTACGCATATATCCATAATTGTCATTCATACCGACGTGAATAATGGTTTAGCGCTTGCGACGAGTTCCTTTTCTCCTGCCGCGCCGCGCCTTTTTGTATTTCGCTCTCCGAATGAAGACCGATGGCGGCGAGGCCATTGGTTATGCGGTGCGCGGCGTTCACTGATCTCGGGGATAAGTGATGATTGATATCGCAGGGTCGATTTGGTGTGGGGCGGCTCGGCAGGCGCGCCACCATACAGCTGAGCCTACCGCCCCCGCGTCTGTCCCATATTGATGTAGTGCGATGCAGCGAAGGAAGACCAAAGCATCGGCAATGTTCGGCTGTGTGTTTGCATGGTATTGGTACACGTTCGCCGAACGATTTGCATGAATGAGGAATACGATACGATGGGAATTACTAACGCTGTTCTTCTCAAGTGTAGTGAGGATGACTGTTTCCCTTCTACACTTAAATCGTAAAATTCAGCTGTTACATATACATTATACACAATAGAGCTCGAGATGCATAGGTCCATGAAGGTGCTATTTCCATCTGTGTCCTCGCCACAGCTTCTCGAGGCTCTCAGTCGCTAGCACCACTCCCTCCAGCCAGTCGACAGCACTCGGTCGGTCGCGGACATTTGTATTTTCCGACGTACAACGGAGCGGTTCGGACGGGCAGGGACACAGCGGGCACGGCCCAAAGCTCACGGGTGGTCCGGCGGTCCGGTCCGCGGACCACAGAGACCGCAGCGCCCCCTCGGCGGACCGGTCGCACTAGGTGCGAGGCCCGGCCATAGGTGGCTCACAGAGCGGAGCATACAGGACACCCGCTGCAGACACGGGTCGACCAGCGACACACAACATAGGGCACAGAGCAGGGCGGCTTACGCGGGATTGGTACCGGTCGGCACACAACGACAGGCGCGCGGGAACAATGCCGGTCAAATAAATAGCAAACAAGAGATCCCATAGACGCTCTCAACAAGCCTGTCTCATCAACTCGGACAGTAGTAATTTGCTCACATCAGTAGCAACAATGCCAAGTAAAGCTTCAGTATAGCGTCACAACCACAACTGTGGCGACATTTCGGTAGTTTATGGCCTGGAACGCACAGCGTTTACAATTCGCACATACACACCTCATACGCGCAAACATGCAACAAGAAGGCTCAGCCAACCACACCGGTTTGACATTGACAGCCAGGACTAGCAAGCATGGGCACCGACATCGGCACCAGCAACATCACCAACACCAGCACAGCACCGGTACCAGCCGGTGGTGACAGTCTAGCAGCACCATCCCTCCCCTTCCCCCACAGTCATATCATCAGCTCCTGGGAGCGGGGCGCCGGCTCGGGCGCGGCGGCCGGCGCGCTGACGGTGACGGCAGCGCTGCGTCAGATGGCTGTCACCCGCTCACTGGTCGTCACCTCCAGGTCCACCACGACGGCGCCCGTGCTCAGACGCGTCATCGAGCTCACCGACTTACACTGGGACGGCTGCCGGGGCCGCGTGGGCACCCCCGCGCGCTGACAGAGCCGCACGAACGCGCCGCGCACCTTGCCGAAAATGCGCACGAACGCCTCGCGGAACTCGACGTTGAAGATGGAATAGATGATGGGGTTGAAGCTGCTGTTGCTGTAGCCGAACCAGGAGAGCGTCTGGAAGGCCAGCCGCGGCACGCACGTCTTGCAGAAGGCGGCCACGATGTTGACGCAGAAGAACGGCACATAGCAGACGAGGAACACGCCGACGATGATGCCCACTGTGGTCGCTGCCTTGCCCTCGGAGACGTGACACCGGTTACAGGCCGGCGGCGGCGCCACGCCGTCAATCGTACCCAGCATCACGGGCTTGGTAAGCGCCTTGATGCTCTCCACGTGCCGCTTGGCGTAGAGGTAGAGCCGGCTGTAGATGGCCAGCATCACCACACACGGCACGTAGAAGCTGATACAGCTACTGACGACCGCGTACAGCGGCGTCAGGTCCAGCGCGCACTGCGGCAGGCCGCGCTCGTCCACCGGCTCGGCGCTGCGTCCCGGCGGCCGGTGCAGGTCCAGCGAGATGGGCACGAACGACACGAGCACAGCCATCAGCCAGATGGCGGCGATACTGAGCGTGACCACACGGCGCGTCACCAGCCGGCCGTACCTCAGCGGGTCCTTGATGTGGATGTAGCGGTCCAGAGAGATGGCGCACAGGTTCAGGATGCTGGCCGTGCTGCAGAGCACGTCGAACGCGATCCAGACGTCGCAGAACTGCGCGCCGAACGGCCAGTACTCCAGCAAGTCGTTGGTGAGCGCGAACGTCATCACTGCGCCGGCCAGCGTCATGTCTGCGAAGCTGAGCGACACGATGTAGAGGTTGCCGATCTTGCGCAGGTTGCGGTCGGTCAGCACGGCCACACAGACGAGGATGTTGCCCGACACGGCCAGGATGATGATGGCAGAGAGGAAGGTGCCGACAAATATCTGTGTGGCCAAGGTGAGGGAGCTGACCTCGTCAGTCATCTCCATCAGCTCCGTCATCTCGTCCGGCGAGCTGACGTTCAGTGACGCCATCTCCAGCGAGCCGTTACTGATGGACGTCATCGCGGGGTGATGTCTGAAACAGGAGAGGACCGAACGTCAGTGATGGTCATAGAGAACAGCCGGCGAAAGAACACGATTGGTGACCAACAAGAGCATACGACACGCAATCAGAATCGAACGGGGAGGGGGCGGTAAGCGTCGTTCACGGGTCAAACACCTTCACTACAGTATGTACGAAGTTAGCGCCGGGTTAACACACGCTCAACTAGATTTGAATGAGCGTCGGGTGACTGAAATATGGCAGCCTCTAACATACTACCAGATAACCGGTTGTAGCCACCCCAGTCCGGTGGCAACTGCAGTGTCCGGCCGCGATTTGAAGAGATAATGGAGACACGAGAACGAATGGAGGAGCCCGAGCGGCGGCGCCGACAGCCGAAGCTCCGAGCCAGATTCTGGCCAAACAGCGGCTGCATAAATTCGGAGCGGCGCAACATAGCGTCACACTGGGACGTGTAAGTTTCGGCAATAGTGGGCTCGCGGGAATCCTTCTCATCGGATAAAAACAACAACTTGAACATCACGCTCGAGGCCATATTAGTCCACAGAGAACAATAAAGGAACAACGATTGCCTCGTTCGTCGTTATTTTAACACAATAACTTGCAGTTTTCCCATAAGAAACAGTTTCCGCTAGACCAACGACCAAACAAACTTGATTGATGAGGCATTGGGCCTCCAGTTCAAATCAAATCCACATCTAGTCACGATTGATTGAGCTGCAAAATTTAAATAATGCATATTCGTATGCCCAGCTCTACCCGCATTATACGCCTTCAGCGCAACTACAGCAAGAAGGAGCATCACATGCAATAGTAATAAGTGCTTTGTCCCAACAATGACCGGATGGCACCGGCTTAGGTACCGGCTTCTGCTGCCAAGACGACAAAAAGTTTGTTCATGATATCAGAAATGTGCACCCAATACCACGAATTGCGGTCGACTTTCTTGGGGCAAGAAAGAGATAACCAATCAGTGGCGTTCCCGGCGCTCCGATGTCAGCATGCTGTGACGACGCGATATGAAGAAAGTTGGGCCCGCCGGGCGTCCATAACTTGGCCAACAGGAGGCCTCTACCGGCCGATCGCGGCGCGACAGGTGGGAGCTCAGC